>NW_007729385.1:158544-172317 GCF_000696425.1 Galeopterus variegatus | reverse complement strand
CCCGCGGCCACCGCCGCCGCCACGGCCGCGCTCTATCCCAGCCCCAGCTTGCAGTCCCCGCCCGGGCCCTTCGGCGCGGTGGCCGCCGCCTCGCACTTGGGGGGCCATTACCACTAGACCGGGCGGCCGGATGTCGCGCGGCCTCTCCCACCGCCCAGAGCCTCGCCCGGTCCTGTCCACACCCGGGGAGGGGGCCCGGATCCTCCCCGACGTTCTTTTGACCCAGAGTTTACTCCGCCTGCCGCACCCCGTCCCGGGGAAAGGGACCAGAAGCCTCCCCGGTCTTCTTTGAGACCAGATTGGCCTCCGCCTCACCCCAGGTCCCCTGCGAGGGCAACCGTGGCCCTGCCCCATCCTCTAACTTCCATCTTCGTCTGGGTGCTGGGGTCCTGGGAGGGGGCTCCCGGACCTCCTCTCCTCCTCTGTCTCCCCCCGCCGCTTGCACTTCAGGCCTGGTTCCTAGAAGCCCCTCCATTAGGACCCCTCTTTTTCGAAAACCAAATCTTTTCTCACTTTCTCTCTGCCCCACGGAGCTGCCCCCGATCCCAGCAGTGGGGAGGCCTCTCACAGTCCTTTTTCCCAGAATCTGAGCGGGTTTGGCAAGGGCCACTGCCCCCCACGACACTTGCCCCGCCCCCGTTCCTCCTGTCCCCACTGTCTGGCAGGAGGGCCCCGTGTGTTTCTTTTCCCTTCCAGCCCCATTAAAGCTCCCGAGCGCCCCGCTGCCTCCTCTCTGTTCTTTGCTGCACCGAACCTTTTCTTTCTTTTTTTTTTCTGGGGGAAAAGGAGGGAGAGGCTCAGTCCAGGCCAGAGCAGAAAGGCCTGCCAGGGAAGAGCTCCAGAGACCGAGGGCAAACCAGGCTTGGGTGCTGGTGGGTGGGCTCAGCCTGAGGGAAACCCCCTGCTGTATCTGCCGACCCCGTCGATCCCAGCCCTCCTGCATCCACCGCCTCTCGCCCCACCCCATCCCGACTTCCAGCAGGCACCACGTCCCGCCTCCCCCGTCTCGCCCATCCTTCCGCCTGCCCCCCACCTCCTCCCAGCCTTCATCCCATCTCAGCCTCCCCTCGGCCGCTCCATTTATCCGGTTCCCCACGGTCGTCCCATTCCCCACCATGACTCTCTGCACGCCCCCATCCTACTCTTACTCCAACTTTCACTCACAAACCGTCTTACGCCCACCCCACCCCTCCCGCGCTGGCGGCTCGCAGCCGGGGCTGGCCGCGGCACAGTCCTTCTCGCGGGTGGTGCGCGCCCTCTGCTGGCCGGAGGTGGGTAAACCAGGGCCAGGTTTTCCACCTAAGCCGAGGGAGGCTTCGCGCGCCGCGGCGTGGAATTGAGTGCCTCACCACGCTGAGGACCCGGGGACCCGGTCGCTTCCGGGCCGCCTTTGATTTTCAGAGAGGAGGGTGAAATGGGGAGTCCTGGCCCTGTATCCCAGGTCCGGGCGCGAGAAGTCTGGGAAGTGGGTGGAGTGGATCGGTCTCCTGGCTGGGCCCTTTTCTTCACCACCTAGAGGTCTTTCTGATTCTTCATCCACCGCGGCTCTTTTCCCGCCTTTTTCAAAACTTCTTGGCAGGAAGCAGGTTTCTCTTAGAAGGAAATGTCTTCTCTTAGACGAAAACAACCCCGGGGAAGATGCCTGAAGTGATAGGCTGCACTTGAAGCTGCACTCCAAGGCTAGCTCCTTGCTCGCCCTTCCGCATGGTCCTGGTATTTCCCAGGGGCATATCTCTTCCTGGACCATAGGTTCCTCCTGGTAGGTGCAAGAATGCCCTGGCCCCTCAAGGCAGTTGAGGAGCTTTCCCTGTGCCCTGTGGGCAGGAAGGGGAAATGCGGTTGGAAGGCTGGACAATCGGTGTGGGGGGCAGGTCTGAATGCACCTCTCAAAGAGTGCTGATGAACTCCTCCAGGTCCACACAGGGCAAGAGTCTTTACTCGTTTTCATTTTATTTTTCACTCTATTTTTTTCTGGTTCTCCATATAACACACACTCAGCATAGAAAATTCAGAAAATACCAAATTAAGGCCTCCATTAAATATTGGTGGCATGAAGATTATAATGAAGCATGGGGGGAAATGACCTATAGTCCCATTACACAGAGGCCACTACTGAGAACTCTTTGTCTTAATCTCTTTCCTTTTCTCTATGCCTTTTGACATTTAATAATATCCTGCTTTAGTTGCCCACCTTTCTGGTATAAGGATGTTCCATGTTATTATGCCCTTTAGGCCTCATGAGGTGGGAGAGTGGGCTCATGTATTCCAGAGTAGATGCGCCAGGGGAGGTGTCCAGCCTGGTAAAGGCCTCAGTGACTTGCATGGAGAGGCAGAGGGCCTCCTTACAGCCCTGTTTGCAGGGAGCATGAAGCTGGGATGGAGAAGGGATGCACCAGGGAGACAGAGCCAGGATCCTGAAAGATCTGGGCTGCTAAGAATTGCAGGCTGACTGTAACAAAGCAAAATTTCCTAGTAAGAAATGTAAAGCCCTGCTCTTAGATCTTTAAATGAAATGACAGGAGGCCAGAGTATGAGTCATGGCCAGGGTGGGTCTCAGCAGAGCCTGTGTGTAAATTAGTGGTGTCTTAGTTAACAGCAACATTAAATAGGAGTATGTAGGGTGAAACACAGAAAACTTGTGCTCTGAGGATGTATTGATAGAGCTATGGCACCTAGGATGAAAGAAGTGATCCACTTACTTGGATAATTTTGCCTCAGGACTATTTTGCACAGGGTTAAATAACTCTTTCAGGAGAAAACCGAATGGAAGACACACAATGTGTTGGACCCAGGAAGTGAAGAGGAAGAACATGGGGAAAGCAACAACAAAGTAGTGTGGAAAACCAGCTGGGGCAAGGGGCCTGGGAGCTGGCCTCATTTATTCACAGATGTCCTGAGGGAGAGGACCTGGATGCATGTGACTGAGGGCAGTACTGGAACACGTGGTTGGAAGCTACAGTAAGACAGATGTCACCTTGATCTAATGAAGACTCTCTGCCGTGGAACACGTGAGGTGAGTTCTCTGTCACCAGTGTGTTCAGCAGACCCTTCCACGAGAACCTTGAGATTCTTGAAATCCTGTGAGTGAGTCAGTAAAGGAGGGATTTCAGCCATTGTTGGGCAGCTGGGGGAGATGTTGGATTAGGGGGTCCTCTTACCTATAAAATCACATCCTTAAAGCTCAACTTGCCCCATTGTTCTTTTCTGTACACATAATCAGTTGGGGAAGCTAAAATATAGGACTGAGAGCCAGAAAACCTGAGTTCTAGTCACAGCTTGGCAACTAACTTGCTATGTGACCTTCAGATAATCAAATCTCTTTTCTGGGATTCCATTCTCTGTTCATTAAAACAATGAGGCTGAACCAGGGATTTGCAAATTCTGTTCTGTGGAACTTCAGGGGTCACCTAGGTTCTCTCTGTTCCAAAAAACTAGAGTTGGAAAATGTCTGTCCAAGGTTGAATCCAGCCTTGGCATGCTGTGGCTGGATAGCCTCTTCTCCAGGCCATCTCAGCTCTGGTAGCTCACCTGTCCTGTATTACTGTGGTCTTGGGGTGACTCTACTCCATCCAAGCCCTAAAGAAGCTGCACTTGTACCGCACAGCTTCGTGGTGATCCAGGCCTGCCCTTATTGACCCTTCACCCCTTGGCCCTTGGCCCTTGGCCCTCCAAGATGTTGATCCCACCCTTGCTTCCTTCTCCCAATTCAGGGTCCAGCCCCTCTTGCATTCCTTGTAGTTCTGAGCCTTTGCTCTACCACCTCATTCAAGTCACTGGTGAAAATATGGCTCACTACCCTGCCCCCACCACGTGGTTGCACTACAGAGTTCACAAAATGCTTTAACATCCATTGTTGTATTGATCCTCTTCAAGGTTAGGGAGGAAGACAGGGGAAGTATTAATATATATATATAAATAAACCAAGGCAAAATGTTAAATGACTTGGTCAAAGTTTCAGAGTTTGTTCTAGAACTTATGTTTTCTGTTTCCTCCACCAGATATTTTCCCACTGCTCTAGGTGATTTCTCCATAATCCCAAGTGGCTTTTGATCACCCTGTTTTTATGATCGCTCTTCCTAAAAGCATAGAGTACACAGACCTATGTCTCCTCCAGTAATGTGTGCTCTGAGTGACTAAGTCCCACGAGCTACTGCTTGCATACGGAATCAGAAGCTCTGCTAACATGCAGCATGAGGACATCCCTGGCCACACTGTCTGAGACCTGCACAGCCATGAAGCAAAGATGCCACCCAGAGCATTGAGACTTACCGAGCACTTTCTCATGCATTAGCTCATGTAACCATAGACACATCAAAATAGTCTGCTGTGATGTACTTTTCTCAGAGCCTTCTGCTCTTCTGGCCTTCACATATCCTTCAACATGTCTTTAAAATGCACCAAAACTCACTTTAGCTTGTTCCTCTAGCTATTTATAATTCATGTCACGTGGATCTGCTGATAATAAAAATATGTCTCACCATTCTCTGAACCCAACTGTGCCCGGCTCTGCCCTATGCTAATTCTTTACAGGTGGCGCTCCATCGACCTGGCCACAGCCTTGCCAGGTGAGATTGGTTATCTCCATTTTCAGATGAGGAAACTGAGGCTTGGTGATTAAATGGCTGGTGAGCCTGTGACCCCAGAGCTCAAATCCTCACCATCTTACCAGATCCCCTCTAGCTGAGCCTTCCTGCACAGTTTCTCCCTCATGTAAATGTGACCCACTCCTTGCTCATTGCAGATGTAAACCATCTGTGATTGGTTATAAAGGACAAAGTGACAGCTTGTCCTATGAGTGTCCTATTGGGCTCCTGTCTGATAAGGAAGTATGTATCTTCCTGATAAGGGACAGAGACTGTTTTGTTGCCTCATTGTCTTTTGCAAGATTTCACTTTCCCAACTGTGGGGTTGGGGGTCTGACTGTATCTGGACTTGGGTGGCATTTCCTACCTCAGTTTGGTGGGCAGGATTTCTCTGTGACTCTCCTCTGTTCTGGCATGGTGAATCTCGTGTCTAGAGGCAAGTGACTCAGTGTCCCTTTGACTGTGACTTTTTCTATTTCTGAGAATTCTCTCCCACTGGATCCTGTTTTCTTCTTCCCTAATATACCATTCTTTGTAAACAAAAGTAGACAGAACATGGTTATGAGCAGGGACTCTGGGCTGGACTTCTGGGTTCAAGTGCTGGCTCTGTCACTTACCAGCTGTGTGACCTCAAGCAAATTACTTCTTTGTGCCTAGATTACCTCATCTGTGAAATGGATATGATAATAATGGGACCTACCGCATAGGGTTGCTATAAAAATTAAATGATTATATAAGTACCTTGGTGCATATATTAATGTCTTCTATTATTAAAAATATAAACAAAAAGTCCAAAACAAAGCAAGCACCTGCCTCCTCCCCCTCTAGTCCCAGTCAGATGACCTTCATGTGCCCTGGGAAGGAACTTGAGTGGCCATGCTTATTTTCCAGACCAACCCAAACCTTGTCCATGGCTCAAATGGTGAGCTTCACCAAGAACCAGCCTCTTGACTGATTATGGAGCCACAACCACCATCACATGGGTTGTCCTCCTATACTCAGTACATCCTCCATTTCTTTATGGGGTAACAAGAGAATGTAGTGACTTTAGAATTACAAGATCTCAGCTAGGTACTAGCTATGCAACTTTGGGACTATGTCTGCACCATTCTGAAGGTTAATTTTCACCTCTAAAATATGGATAACAGTAATGCTTACTTCCCATGGTTATCGTGTGAACTATTACATGACATTTGGAGGTTTTCTTGTTATAGCATCTAACATCACCATAACTAATACCTAAATTGCACTTGATCTTTAATGTGTACTCAGAAGTACACATTATTTCTCCCATATTGTAGATGAAAAAACCGAGGCACAGCAGGGTTAAGTAACTTGTCTAAAGTCACACAGTGAGAAAGGACAGAGCAAGATCTGAACCCAGTCTGATTTCAGAGACAGTGAGTTTTCTTAACCACTAAAGGTGTGAAAAAACTTTATATGCTAAAGCCTCCTAGAAGTAATAATAATAGGGGCTAGTACTTATTTAACGTTTATGTACCAGGCACTATTCAAAGTGCTTTACATTAATTTAATCCTTATCACCCTCTGGAGTTGGTTCTAGCATTATTCCCATTCTGTAGATGAGGAAAACTGAGGCACAAAATGCTAAATAACGTGCCTCAGTTAAGAGCCACTAAGTGGTAGAGATGCAATTAAATCCTGGAAGACCAATTTTCACTCTTCCCTACCCCTTGTTTCTTGGATTATCTCTCATGGAGGAATGAGCAGATTCTGAGATTCTGAGAGGCTCCTCAGGAAGTAGCAGGACTATATACTCAAACCCCAGCCTGACTCCAGGACAGCTTCCCAATTTCAGCACTCACCATGGGTTCCAGACAAGTAGCAGAGGGAGAAATGCATTTTAGAAGTCTCATGGCCTAATATGACCTCTGTATTTGTCTCAAACAGTATGGTAGAGTGGAAGGAGCCCAGAAGGACATGGTGTCAAACCCAACCAACCTTTGCTTACTCCCCATGGGACGGAGCCTCAGTGATCTCATAAAATAGAGACACTGATGACACAACCAGAAGGAGCCCAGAAGGACATGGTGTCAAACCCAACCAACCTTTTCTTACTCCCCATGGGACGGAGCCTCAGTGATCTCATAAAATAGAGACACTGATGACACAACCTGTTGGTTTGCTGCAAGACCTGAGCATGTGCTAAATCATCCAGCACAGAGGGCAGCTCCATAACTGGCATTTTCCCCAGCATCCACCAGCCCAAAAGCAGAGACCTCCCCTGAAAGCTCATACCATTTCCCACCAGCCTAATCCTCCTATTCTGCACCCCAGTTCTCCCCCCATCAGTCAGAGGAGCTCCTTCCTAAAGTTTCTTTCCTTCCTTGAGGTTGGGGGAAGAGGAAGTAGCTAAAGGAGGCTAGAAGGCCAGGCCCTAAGCTTTGGATTCCTTTTTCTGGAAGAGAGGCCACGTTGCTTAGCAACACCGCAGAAGATTGTTGGAGAGGCTCCAGCAGCGCTGTCCGTTTTCATGCTGCAGCATGGAGAGGTCTGGGGTGATGCTAGATAGGGAGATGAGTGGGAAAAGTGGGGAAGGTCCCAGGGTCTGATGGTAATCTCTGGGATCCATCCTCCTTTTCTATGATAACCTTCCCAATCCCCCAGCCCTTTCCCCTTGACTTTCTACCGTTGATGCACAGAGGCAGAGAGACAAGTTCTAGTGTCCATCTTGCACACACATCTATGCAATGGCCATGTCTGTGACCAGGCACCTAAGAACCAGACTCAGTGCCACTTTGTATTATTCTACAATTTACAGCTTACAAAGCACATCCATAGACACAATTTCACCTGATATTTAAAACAGCATCTTTAATAGTGGGAAGGTTATTATTATTCCTGTATGATAGGTGAAGGGAACAAAGTCCCAGGGTCCCGCAGTGAGGAAATAGCCGAGCCCAGATTTGCCGCAAATCTCAGAACATTTCCACTACAACCTTTACCATGGATGTTAGCACAGACATTGGCACACACGTGTGCACACCATTCTTAGGGCCTAGTGCTCCAACGTGCCCTAAGAAGTACCTCTGCTTATCCCTGGTCACAAAGTAGGTGAGTTGTGGAATCAGAGATCAGCTGTTTTTCCCTGCTGGCCCCAACCAGTCTTGGGGGATTCCGGAGTCCCAGCAGGGGCCTGGTCTGCTGGCCCAAAGGCCTAGACTCAGGAATGCTGTTGTGCTGAGCCAGGCTGGAGCAAGTATCTACACACCGCAGCTGAAGCAAGTCTCCTGACTGGTGGAGTCCCAGCAGGGGCCTGGTCTGCTGGCCCAAAGGCCTAGACTCAGGAATGCTGCTGTGCTGAGCCAGGCTGGAGCAAGTATCTACACACCGCAGCTGAAGCAAGTCTCCTGACTGGCATTCCAGAGAGAGGCATGTGGGTCCCACTGGGGCCAACGCCTGACAGCCAGGAGTAAACACATGTCACCCAGGTCACAGGATAATTCATGGGAGGCCCAAGCCTCCAGGGCTTCTCACAGCCTCAGGGGCCAGCAGAGCTGGTGAGAGCATCCCAAGGCCCCATTCTGGACGTTGTCTCTGTCCCTGAGTCTCCCTGTCAATATTTATTAATAATGCTGACTACCATAGCAATAGTTGTTACACCAGCAACAGTAATATTGTCGTTGCTAACAAAGACATTTGACAGACACAACAAATCTGAGATCTTTGTTTCTATCTGATACATGAGAAAACTGCAATTCAGGGAGACTGAATAACTGTCTTAGATCAACAGCTCATAAATGGTAGAGGAGAGAATCAAACCCCTGACTCCTAGACTTTTGTTCTGTACATCACGTCATACTGCCTTTAAATGTCAGGGAGGAGAAAGAATTCCCAGGGGGCATTCAGACACCCCTCCTATATCTCCAAATTGCACACGCCTGGGACCATGTAGTCCAACATGGCTCAGTTGGTGCTCCACACAGGACAGGTAATTTGAGTAACTATTTTTATTAAAGTTTTATCAACTTTCAGAAAATGACTTGAGATGACTTACTATATAGCAATGTACACAAAACAGAATATTCTAATTTAAGAGACAAATGAAAAAGCAGTCCGTGAAATATGAGAAGCATTCTCATAAAAGTTAGGGACAAGGCAAGGATATCTTTTTTATTCCTTTTACCTTTGTCATCACTGCCACCACTGAACATTGTACTGAAGGTCCTAGTCAATGCAGTAAGACAAGATAAATGCAATGTGTAAATGCTAGAAAGGAAGATGTCAAAATGTCCTGTTTGGAGACAATATGACTGCCTCCCTGCCTGGAAAATCCAAGATTCAACTGGAAAACAATTAGAACTAATGAAATTTCAGTGAGGTATAAGATTAATATACAAAAAAAATATGGTCTCTTATAACTGTGTAAAAAGAAGAAAAAGAATTGGTAATAACAGATTTACAACTGCAATAAAAATATGCTCCCAGATCAACCTAATGAAAAACATGAGAAACATCTGAATGAAGAAAACTATAAATTTTCACTGAGGGATGTAAGAGACCTGCCTAAAAGGAGAAACTGAGCATGTTCCTGGGTGGAATGACTCAATATTGCAAAATTGTCAAGTCTCTTTAAGTTGATCTATAGAAGTGTGACACAGTCCCAACCCAAGTACCAAAGGAATTTTATGGAACTTGACAGGCTTGGTTCTAAACTTCTTCTGGACTATGTTTAAGAATTGACAAGACAAATTTAGCAAAAGAACAGTGAACATACTGTAAAACTGGTTATTACAGGTGTGGTTTGGCACAGCAATAGTCAAGCAGATCAGAGTAGAGCCTTGAAACAGATCCACATAGATGTGGGAATTTCATAAATAACAAGATAGCATTCACTGGGGGAAAGAAAGGCCATTCAAAGGTTGACACAACTTGCTATTAATTTGGGGAAAATAGTTATATCTCTATATCTCGTCATAAGCAAAAATAAATTTCAAAATAGACTGAAGAATGACTATAAAAGTACCAGAAGAGAATTTTTAAAAAAATTTTTAGATGCAAAAACACCCCACCAATTTCAAAACCTAGCATAAAACAAAAACATCTGAGAAGAGAAGGAAAGTATAAAAAATCTAGGAGGAGTTTGTTACCATGTTGTGTCCCGCAGATATATATTTAGTTGTACATTTATTGGCAATTAGAGACAAACATGGAGACTGTCACTTATTTTAGTTCATTTATTCATTGCCCTAAGGAGATAAGTGGGAAAAGACCTGACTCACATGGATGCTTATTATAAGGTTGTTTATAATAATAAAAAATAGGATAAAACCTGAATGAACATCAGCTCTCATTTACTGAGAACCTACTACCTGCCAGGCACTGTGCTAGTTTAAAGGACATAAACAAGTTAACATAAAGAGAAATTTTTCCCTTAGTTTTAGTATTTGAATAAGGGACAGTGGGTCTTCTATGGCACTTATGAAAAAGAGAAGTGTTCTTTAAATGGTCTTGGATGGATCCTTGTAAGAGGGTACACATAGGTGCGTTCATGCTCTGAGTGCACACATGCACCTGACGTGTGCGGTGTGTGCACACATGCCTGCTGGCCTAAATAAGTGCCTAACCTCCCTATTTAGCAAGGGACATTCTTAAACGCTAGGCATTTGGTAACAGCTTGAGAAGGGGAAGGTAGCAAAGGGACACTGGAGATGTGTGAGAGAGGAGAGGAGGGGGGCAGGGCTGTATAAGTGTGTTTCTCCTTTTCCAGACACTGCCCAGACTCACTTTTTCCCTCTCCTTCCTCCCTCCCTCTCCTTCCTCCCTCCCTCTCCTTTTTATTCATTTGTTCCTTTCTTCCTCCCTCCCTTCTCCCTCTCTCTATAATTTTTTTTCTTTTTTAGGTAATAATAATAATACATTTCTTTGTGACCAGCTAGAATTCAGAAAAGGACTAAGAAGAGAGAAAAAAAATGATAATGTAAAATACCACCACTTAGAGACAGCAACCATTAGCATTTTAGTAAACATCCTTCTAAAAGCTTCTACTCCTGCATGCACACACACGTGCATTCAATCTGTATTTATTGACTCCCCACTATGCTAGGTGCTGGGGAAGCTAGCAGTGAACAAGGTAGACCTTTCACTGAGAGGGTACAAAATACATAAAAAGTTATCAGGCAAGGACAAATGCTATTAAGAAAATAAATCACAGATATGTGATGGAGGGTGACTTTTTTCTTCTTTCTTCTCTATTTCTCATAACATTCAAAAGCTTACCTGAAGTCAAATGAATCAATTTTTTCCTTTAAGGTCTCTCTACCCCTAAAAAGGTGTTCTCCACCCACCCCAAGATGCAATAATAACAGTAATAATAATAGTAATAAATAACCCATATTTTCTTCCAGTATTTTTATTTAACACTTAACTACTATCACATAATAATTACTGTTTTCTAGTTATACAAGCATTATACAGTACATTTTTATTGTAAAAAATTAAACTCCATGGATAAAATAAAAGTCCTCTAGACGTCAGTCCCAGTCCCTTCCCAAAAGTCACTTGTTTAGGATAGTGTAATGTGTCTCTTTCTCAAGCTTCTGCTATTTATACACACATACACACATCTGTCATGTCAGTTGTCAGTCCCAGTCCCTTCCCAAAAGTCACTTGTTTAGGATAGTGCAATGTGTCTCTTTCTCAAGCTTCTGCTATTTATACACACATACACACATCTGTCATGTCAGTATACGCAGTCTATCTAACTCATTCTTTTTAACTGAATACTATAGTATTCAGTAATTTGGATGTATCAAAGTTTATTTAACCCCTAACCTGGTGGTTATTTAGGTGGATTCCAATTTTTCTCTTTCCAAACAACAATACAAAAAAAAAAAATCCTTGTCATGTCTCTTTGTGCACATATTCCAGTGTTTCCCTAGAATCAACACGAGAAGTTGAAATTCCTGAGTAGAAAGGTATGCCCATTTAAAATGTTAATAGATACTTTCGAATTGTCCCAACTTCTAAGGCTTTTATAATTTTTTTCTTTTTTATTTAAATCTTTGATTAATTTAGAATTTATTTTGGGATAGAGAACGAGGAGGGATTGACCTTATTTCTTCATATAAATGACTACCCAGTTGTACCAAAACCATTTATTGACTAATTCATCTTTTCACAATGGGCTTTAAAAGGTGCCCTTATCATATACTAAATTCCCAAGTATGCCAGGGTTCAGCTTTGGGTTATCTATTCTCTTTTACTGATATGTCTATTTCTGTGTTAGTGCCATATATTTTAGATACTTTAGCTCTATAACACATTTTAATATCTGGCAGGGAAATCCTTCCCTTATTACTATTCTTTGTTAGGCTTTTCTTGGTACTCTGTGCTTTTCTGGGAAAATGTGTAAATTATTTTTTAAAGGAGTAACATGTAGAAAGATTGTAATGTAAAGAAATACTAATTCCCCTATTTATGTTGTTTATTATCACCCCTCTTTTCTATTAGGTTGTCATATTTAAAAATTCACACAGAGAGACTAATTTTGTGATTTATGGGCTTGAAACTAAATATTAACTACAACAGACAGTGACTGAGGGGGTGTAAAGAAATGGGGGGAAAAGTCTTATGAGAGGGGAGTAACTATTGCGGGCAGTATCTCCAAGCAGAAAGAGACATTGACAGCAGCTAAGTGCTAAAGAGACAGTGGGAAGATTCCAGGCGAGAAATCCCATGAAACCCCGAACTGGATTGGGGCAGGGCATTTTAATCCAGAAACTAAGAGGTTAAATCTGAATACTACAAGAAAAAAAGTGGGGGCCAGTAGATTGCCTGCAAGTGCAACAGAGAGACCTGCCTTTAAAAACTTCATAGACCTATTAAACTAAGGTCAGAAGTCCTGAGATTGTGCCCTGCAGTTTGTCTGTCTTGCACCCAGTCTTTCATCATACTGAACTAAGTAATTTTTCTACCCCTCATCTATACTCTTATCCTGTGTCAAGGTGCTGAGAGGGAAGTTCATGATCTTAAATAAAGGTCTTGGAAGTGTTAATCCCTGCTGTCTTGAGGCCACTCACAGCAAATATTGTCTATGAATATATAAGGGTCAGGAGTACCACTTAAAGGGGGGTACATGAAGAAGATCAGGCCCCTATACCTGGCTTTCAGATATCTCTGGTCTTGGTGGCACAACTTGAAGGGCTGCTTTGGCAGCGTCTGCTGTAGAAATCTTCTGAAGGTGACCATCTGGATGCCCTAGGCAGGGTCCCAGTGGGTAGAGGCCATAGGCTGTCTTCTTGGATTCTACCAGATGCTCTGTTTGCTGGGCACCCTGACAGGCAGGCCAAACAGTTACCATCACACCTCTTCCCTCCTCCCCGTGATTTTTTTGCATTTCTCTTTTTCCAATAAGTAGCAAGGTATTTCAGGGACAGATGAACGTGGCTCTCAGGACAGAATGTCCTCTGCTCCAGGAAGGGGAGCAGGGAAGGGAGGAGTGCAGATGTGTATATGTTGTGACTGAACAAACCTTCATCAGTAAAAGTGCACGTGTGCTTTTGGTTATGTGTCAATGCACGTATCAGCATGTGTCATGCAGAAGGGTGGATCTCTGGTTAGCTGCCCACTTGCTTTCCTGCTCCCCTCCCCTCTCCACTGCCCCTGTGCTGGGAGAGTCACTCCAGCCTTTTGCGGAGGGGAAGTGCTGAGTCACGGCTCCCGCTGGGTTCCGTCTCCTACCCTCCATCTCCGTTCTTTCCTCAGCCGACCCCGCTGCCCTGCTGGGCTCTCTCTAGAACTCTAATCCTGTCCACCACCTCCTTACCAGCCTGGACTCACTTTCTCCAGGTTCACTCCGGGGCAGTAAAGAGAATGCACATTATTATTCTATCTCTGCACTTCTCCCCTTGCTTTCTCAGAAGACTGTTCTGGGCTCTTCTTACAACTGCCCTCCTCCCTGAAAAAATAAGACTCTGACCAAGTTTGACCCAGGAGGCTAATTCTTCCATCTATACACGTTGATCCTCCTCCAGTTCTACCCCGCCTAATCGGATTATGGCAGTATCTCATGTCTTGGGGCATGGCAAGGAAAGCGAGATTTAAAATGACACTCGCTGAGGCTTTTTTCTCATTTTAGGTCTGCGAGCTCCAGACCACAGGTTCCTGGAGAGAGAGAGGGTGTGTGTGTGGGGGGGGGGGGGGGGGGGGGGGGGGGGGGGGGGGGGGG
>NW_007729385.1:155114-158534 GCF_000696425.1 Galeopterus variegatus | reverse complement strand
TGGTGGGGGGGGGGGGGGGGGGGGGGGGGGGGGGGGGGGGGGGTTGGGGAATGTGTGTGTGTGTGTCTGTGGGTTTGGGGAATGTATCCAGAGACCTCTTAGGGGCAGAATATTTGGGGCTGTCTGTAGGCTCTTGGGTCTCTTTCCCACTCCTTTTAGGCTCCTCCAACTCAGAAACTCCAATCAGGTAGCTTGTCTCGGTAACTAGTTCCAAATAAGGCAGACCGGGATTGTTTCCCCAGCCAAAGGTGAGAGAGTGGAGAGGCGGCCCCGCCCGCTCAGTCTGGTTGCTATGGCGACAGCCGCGGGGTGACCCGAGTGATCCTCCTTCCCTCCTCCCAAACCAAGAGAGATGACGGCACCGCGCTGACTGCGCCAAATTCCAGCCAATGGGCAGCTGCTCCCGCCTTCCCTTCCGCCTGCTCTCCCCCTCCCCCCGGGAACTCGATTCACAAATCTGGACTGGGGATTTCCGGCTCCAGGACCAGTGCAAGGGTGCTGGGCTGGGGCCGGGAGAGAGTTGAGTCCTGTGCTCCCAGGAGGGCAAGTCGGAGCCGACATTCCTGGGTTCTCGGGCTAGACTTCTGTAACTCGCCGCCAGGACAGCTCACACCCTATTCTCAAATTATCCTGAAGACCTAGTTGAGGCGGAGTGCGCAGCTCTTCCTGTCCCTACAAGCCCCCACCCTGCCCGAGCGCGCCTGTCAGCACCACGGACAGCGAGCCTGGGCCTTGCCTTTGCCGGCCGCGCCCGGTCCTCTGGATCCTCTCGGCCACGGCGGCGACCAGGGTCGGAGCCGCGAGCGCTCTGCTGAAGCCAGACCTCCTTGGGCCAATGAAACAGTGAACGGGCTCTTAGCCATGTGCCTAAGAAGGCAACGGGGACTGGGCAGGGATCTCGAGCTAAATAGCTTTTCTTCTCTCAACCCTGGAGAATGGCTTACGTCTCCCCAGCTGCCTGTGTCCGCGCCTAACTGGCGACGAAGGGCCAGGGTCCGAGTCTTAAGCAGGGATGGGCCCCCAGGATTGCCCTGGGTGGTCGTGCGACTGAAGCAGCCTCTAAGCAGCCCAGTGGGGGGGAGGCATGGGATGCTGAGTGTGGCAAGCAGGCCCCACCTGAGAGGGGTGAACACAGATTTAATCAGGCCTGACTGCATCGGTTATATGGTGGGGAGAGACGGAGGAGGAAAAGAAAAGCAGCAATAATGACTAGCTAGTTCTGCCTCAACTAGTCACATCATAGAAGGGGAACAACTTGTGTTGTCCTCATCACTCAGTCACTAAGTGGCCTTGGTCAGGCAAGATGGAGACGGGGTGGGGGTGTGGGGATTCAGCTTTTTCACCAGGCCTCAAATCTTGACTACCTCACTTTACTCTCTAATCCATTCACGGTTTATTATTACTATTTTCCTGGTGGCTGGTGGGTACCTACGGGGATCTGAACTCTTGACCTTGGCGTTATTAGCACGTTGCTCTCCCAGGTAATCCACCGGCCAGCCTCTACTCTCTGTAAAATGGAAGCCAGTGGCGGGGGGTGGGGTAGCAGGTCTCAGGAACTCGATCTTCCCATTAGACCCCCATCTCTTGCCCTCCTGCCCTGCCCATGACAGTTCCACTTCCATTCCCATGCTCCCTCCCTCCCAGGGCCCCAAAAAAGGCCGGCGCAAAACCATCTGCAGGCGCTTCCAGCGCTTTATAGTACTCTCCGGGACAGTCGGACAGACAGACAGTGCGGCCCGCGCCGTTGGCCTGCTTCATTGGCACCTTGGACACGGCCCCAGGCCCAACCCAGTCCCAAGCACTCTCCTGGGAGGATTCTGGTCCCGCCCCAGCTCAGCACCTCGGACAGGTCCCGGCCCCCCTCCCCCCTCCCTCCAGAAACAACCAAATAAATTAAAAAGGGGGGGTGGGAGAGAAAAAACCCATAAGGATAAGGGCGCCCCTCCCCGGAGTAAGAACAGTTTTCTTTCGCCTTCCACCTGTCCGCAGAGGCACCGCTGCCGGGTGGTCTCCCAGGTTGATATTGCCCCCCAATTTCAGCCCCCTGAATGAAACCGGCAGCCCCCTCCCCCAACTCCCAGCACGTAACACGTTGGAAAAGGTGGCGAGAGGCGGTAGGGGTGGGGAGGGGACCATCCTGGTGACTGTCTGGGCTCCTGGGGCTGCGGCTTCTCATCACACCTCAGTCGACTCAAGGTCTGGGGAGAGGGGTGTGAGGACTCAGTCAGGGGAAGACATGTAGTCTGACACAAGCAGAGGGGGGAGGCAGACAGGAGGGAAGATGCTGACACATGACAGAAGCAAGGGAAGAGAGAACAAGGGGAGATGGGGACACAGGTGCAGAAGGAGAAACGGGGGCAACAGGATACGGTCAGGCAAGGGGTAAGATGGAGATGGAAACACACAACCAAGGACCGGAAAATGGAGAGGCAGAGAGAGAGAAGGGAGGAAAGATGAGGACACAGAAAGGAGGGGAGGAAAAGGACAAAACCAAGGGGAGATGGACTTACAGACACGCACAGCAGGGAAGAGGGAGACCCAGGCAGAAATGGAGAGATGGGGCGCAGACAGATGGACAGGGTGCGGTCGGGGGTGCCCTTCCCTCACTCATCCCCCATCCCCACCTCACGCCCAGCAAATTCAGAAGCTGCGGCCTCTTGGTGTCCTGGCCTCCGCCTTCCCCTGCGGGGCAGGGGCGGCTCCTCCTCGGCCGGGCCAGGGCGTGGAGCGGCGGTGGCTTGATGGTCCCGGGGGGTCCGAGTGTGTGTCGCGGGCTGGGGATGGGGGCGGACGCGGCCCCTGGGTGTCCCTAGCGGTCCAGGTTCATAGTCCAGTGCTTGGCTCCGGCCGCGCCGCTGTCCCTGGCGGCCGAGGAGGCGGCAGGCGCGCTCCCGTTTGGTGGAGCCCCGGCGCCGGCGGCGGCCTCGCCCTCGTTCTTGAGGTCTTGAAAGACCTGCGTGAAGAAGTGGGGGTCGGCGTTGAGCCGCAGCATCTGAGGGCTGAGCCGCTGGATGAGGCGCAGGCAGCGCTGCCAGAAGCGCTCCTTGTCGGGCTCCACGAGGAAGG
Source organism: Galeopterus variegatus (assembly GCF_000696425.1). NCBI lineage: Eukaryota > Metazoa > Chordata > Mammalia > Dermoptera > Cynocephalidae > Galeopterus > Galeopterus variegatus. The sequence goes on along the minus strand of NW_007729385.1, from coordinate 155,468 downwards.
GCTTGAGAGGGTAGGAGATCTCGTTGCCCATGTAGGAGTAGGCGAGGTAGAGGCAGGTGAGGAAGGCGGCCTGCAGCTCGGCGGCCGACGCCAGCTCGTCCCCGCGCAGCGACTCTCGGCACAGCAGGTACACGAACACCAGGTTGGCGGGCGTGATGAAGGCCTGGTCTTGCCAGCCCTGCAGCAGCAGCGAGCGGTCCACGCCGCGGAACCAGCCCACCAGCTCGCCGGGGCTCAGCTCCTTGAGGCGGTAGCAGCGTCGGCACACGAAGTCGCCCAGGCAGCGCAGCAGCTCGCCGGTGGACGCCTGCACGATGACCCTCCGCGGCGAGCCGCCGGGCACCTGCCGCGCCG
>NW_007729385.1:141464-154114 GCF_000696425.1 Galeopterus variegatus | reverse complement strand
TGGCTGCTGCTCGGAGTCTGAGCTGCGCCAGCTGCAGCGTCAGCCCCACCCCTTGGGCCCCTTCCCTCGCCGCGCCGCGCCCCGCCTCACGCAGCCAATCCTCGCCCAAGCTGCCCTCCTGACAGGCGGCTCTTCTGGCCAATAGGATCTTGCCTGCCCACCTCAAATCCCGCCCTGCCCCCACCCTCTGTCCGGGGTCCTTTCCCTACACTTGAAGGGAGAAATGGGAAGGAGGTGGCCCCGACGTTAGAGGGGCCTCCCTGGGGTGAAAGCTGGGGAAGGGGAGCGGCTGCGCCTGTCTCTTCCTTCAGGTCCTAGGGCCCTAGGGTCAGCTTGTTTTGATGCACTTAGTCGCGGTAGCAGAGAAGCCGGGGAACAGCCTTCCCTCCGCCTTCCATCTCCCCATCCCCCGCCCTCTGAATACGTGTAGGGGCAGCGTGGGCAGTGAGTGCCCTCATCCGCACGCGCGGGTCCCAGCTGGGTCGCGCTGCGCTGCTCCAATCTGGCCGTCGGGTTGGTTTCCTCTTCACCGCCCTCCACCCACTCCTCTTCCCCAGGCCACTACGGACAGCTGCCTGCCGGAGGCACATTCTTGCTCTGTGAGGGGGGTGTTAGCGGGCCAGGCCTTCCTGCAGGTCACAACCTGACTCCTTGGGGGTCCCTATTTGCGGGGGGGGGGGGAGCAAGACCCTCGGATAACTCCCGGAGGCCTCTGTTTGTCAGCCTGATTCTCTGCAGCTGAGCCCATGGGGCAGCTCCTGGTCCCTGGCAGCTCCTAGTCCCTGGCAGCTCCTCTTGGTTGATTGTCCCCACCGACACACACTGTTCTAACACTTGGGCGGATAATGAATGATTGGTCGCTGGGAAAACGCTGGAAATGGGATCGGTTGGTCTCCCCAGGCTTGGACAATGGACAGGGCCTCCTGTGTGGAGGGAGGCCCGAGGCGGTTGGCCAGACCTCCAGCGCAGCCCTGGGTCCAGGCTGAGGTGGGTTTTCATCATTACATGCTTCCTGCCGCTCAGGTGCCAGCTGTCCCCACTCCAGCTGCAAGCTGTTAGGCTGAGTCTTGCCCACTTCTCCTTGGGTCTGGCTGTTCCCAAAGAGCCCACAAGCGCTTTGTCCTAGGCTTTGGACTCCCTAGGCCTTACCTGCAGTTCTGAGCCCAGCTGGTTCTGGGCCTGTTTTCTATCTGTCATTGAGGACTGTGTCCACCTTTCTCAGGGGTCTGCTCTCTGTGGCTTCCTCAAAACAGGAGTCTTCTGGCTTTTTAAGGGGACCTTAGGGGTGAGTATGGATTTGATGGGGAGAGAAGCCCCTGCCTATAGATTCAGTACAATCCCCAGAATTGCCCCTGGAGTTACCTCCATCCACCGCTGTCAGAGTCAGTTTGTGTATGTGTGTGTGTGTGTGTGTGTATGTGTGTGTGTGTGTGTGTGTGTGTGTGTGACTGTGTCCACCTTTCTCAGGGGTCTGCTCTCTGTGGCTTCCTCAAAACAGGAGTCTTCTGGCTTTTTAAGGGGACCTTAGGGGTGAGTATGGATTTGATGGGGAGAGAAGCCCCTGCCTATAGATTCAGTACAATCCCCAGAATTGCCCCTGGAGTTACCTCCATCCACCGCTGTCAGAGTCAGTTTGTGTATGTGTGTGTGTGTGTGTGTGTGCGCGTGCGCGCGCGCGCGCGCGCATGTGATTCCAGACAAGCTATTCCAGAATCCCCTTGGGCTGCAGCGCCAGCCACCAGAAGCACCAACATTTCTCAGCAGTCCCACTGTTCCCACTCACTCACACTGTCCTGGGGGCCTGCGGTCTGGCTGTCTTGGTTCCACACCTCTTTGCCCCCCATACACATGCAGACCTGTACCTCCTCCCTGACTCATCGCGCAACGTGCACTTTCTCAACAGGGTCGCTCTTGCTTGCTTTATCCTCTTGCAGACCAAGCTGACCTGCCCAACCTCTCATTCTCCCCCTAGTTGCAGAAAAAAGTTCCCTCTTTTCAGCTCCAGTAATTGGCTCCACTTCTTCCTACAAGGTCTTCTGAGTCAGGCTTTGTCTAATACCCAAGGAACAGTTGGTTCACCAGTAGTTGAGGACAGGCCCCACAGAGACTGAGTTGCGCTGGCGGAAACCCTGGGCACATGGATCTGAATGGCACGTGGGTCCTCCCAGCTCTGCTCCTGGGAGTCCCTCATTGACGTAGGGCTTATTGTTGGTGTCATTTAGGACAAGATCTTCTATGCAGCACCCACAATATCACCACCATGGTACCCCCAGTCCAGGCCCAGCTGTGACCTCCTGCTTTCCTCTTGGTCAGAATCAGAATTTCCCCCTCTGCTTTAGGGACCCCAAACCAGGTGCCTCAGAGGATATCACTCCCCTTCTCACTCTTCACCTTGCCCTGCCTCGGACCTTCTTTCTGGCTCACATGCTCCCCTCCCTCCTGCATCTCTGAGCTCCTACCATTGGACCAGAACCCTCCCTCAGACCACCACCCTGCCTTCTGTCAAGCTCTTGAAATGTCACCTCCTTCAAAAAGCCTTTCTGGAATGTTCGGAAGGAACCTATTGCTCTTTCTGACAACAGCCTTTCTGCCTCTTCCCATCAGCAGTAGCTGCTGCATAACAACTTGGTTAAGGGCTGGGCTCTGGGCCCCCAGCCTAAGATGTGCAAGATGGATATGGATGTAAATTTAAAGGGCAAGCAGACAAATTAATCAAACAGATCTATAAAGAGTGACATCATTACTGTTATATATAAGCCAGAGGCATTAAAGGATGAGCAAGGAGGTTGTTATGTTTCTACAGCGTGGAGTCTAAGGGGGATAAATGTACTGAAACCAGAAAGGCTTTGCAGAGGAGGTGGGCTTCATGGAAGGGTAGTGACTTCCCCCTACATCTGCAAGTGTACTCTTCTGGTTGGGTTATGTAGGCTCTATATTCTGTAATTCATTTATTTATATCAGTATCTGTACGTTGCTTTTTGACTGTCCACTTCCCATCTCTTCTTCTGGCACAGTGCTGCCTGTATCAGACTCTCTTAGATGGGAAACTTCCTGAGCCCAGGCTCCTGGTCTATCTCCAACACTCTGTAGGTTACCTAGGACAGTGTCTGTCCAGATATCTGCTTATTCCTGAAGGCTCTTTAAGACGAGGACTGGAGGGTCTAGACCAAGGTAGGATCGTGGCCTTGTTGACAAGGATCACCGATTTCACCTTAGATGAACTGCACACTCACTCACCTGGGCAGGTGAGTCCCATCTTTAAGAGTACATCTCTAGGGGCCGGCCCGGTGGCACAATGGAGAGTGCACCACTTGGGAGTGCGGCGGTGCTCCCGCTGAGGGTTCGGATCCCATGTGGAGACCGGTTCCCACTCACTGGCTGAGCGCAGTGCGGGTGCAACACCGAGGGTTGCAATCCCGTTGCCGGTCAGTAAAAAAGACAAAAAGGAATAATAAAAAAAAAAGAGTACATCTCTAGGCAATGCTGGTCAAACTCTTCTTCCCTTTGGCTGTTCTTTTCTCCCTCTCTGAGAGGCCATAGGCTGGAAGGCAGCAGACAGGAGTTCTAATCCATGGCTTGCCAGTTGTATGACCTTGGGGAAGTCATTTCAGCTCTCTTGGACTCCCTTTCTCCATATTAAAATGTAAGGATTCTATATATTTTACTTTTATTATCAGATAAAAAATGAATATTAAAAGAATAAGATAACATTTTAGGAATCAGACTAACAGAGGATTCCTAAAGCCTCTTCCAGTTCCACGGTTCTGATTCTAAATAAAATCTGTCCTTATGAATCTGTTTCACAGTCTAGCTACAGCCCTGTCTGGATATCCACACTCTGTTTCTGACAGGCTCAGTCTGTGTGTACACAGCATCCGTGTGATGCCTGCACTTCTGCAGCTCAGCCAGGGAGACAAAAGGGAAGAGAGCTTGAGCTCTCAGTGATGTAAATCTCCCCAGGTCTCTCCAAGCTTTAGAGGAGCCCCTAGAAGGTGGGGAGGCAAAGGAAAGGAAGCCAAGATAACTTAAGGTCCAAGGTCTCCCCAGTAAACTTCAAGGCTGGAAGTCCCAGAACCCAAGGTCCTTGTACCCCCATGTCTCCAAGGGACCCCTACAAAGAGGCTAATGACAACAGATTCTTAAAACAGCCAGGATGGAGACCCAGCCTGTGCATCTGAGTGCCTGGATCCTGATGCTCTCCTGCTTCCTTGCCAATCCAATACCCCCGCCCCAGGGTCTCAGCTCCTGAGGTATGCAAAAGGGGAGGGTGTGCACCTACCCAGCCTTCCCTCCCTCTCCTGAGGATTTTTACCCCAGGGGAGCTGGGATGGGGAGAAGTAAGGCCTTGGGGAGGCAGCGGAAGGGAGCAGAACCCCTCTCCAGGTAGTAGTGGAGGGTGGGGAGAGGGGGTGAGCAGAGAGAAGAGATGAAACTGACACAGGAGGTGCTGCTAGCTGCTGGGAGGGAGACCCGCATTCTTATGACTTTCCCATTCCAGCAGGCTCTTTGCTAGAAGGACTTAATTAAGGAGACCTAATATAGGTTCTTTAGAACAGAGAATAGGGTTGAGAGCACAGAAGAGGAATGTGATGCCCTGGGGCAGGGAGACTGGAGGGCCCAGGGTGAAGGGGACAGAAAAGGACAGGGCTGAGCTGGAGGTTCCCTTTCCCTGCTGTAGCTCTGCTTTCTTCCTTGATGGAAGGGGGAGTCATGCCTCTCTTCTAGGTTACCGATGCTAGTCCTCTCCCAATTCCCTGGCTCCTGTTTCACTCCCCTTTGCTGCCCCCTGAGAAAAGCTCTCTCTGCCCAGTACTCCCAGCACTCTGCAGTAGCTTTATTCCTCAGTTCACCTTCTCCTGCCTCTGCCAAGCCCCTTTTTTGCCTCCTCCCTTTTGCCCTGAACCCCAAGTGTCACCCCCCACTCTGTCTCCTTTCTGGGCCCACTGGTGCCCAGCATAGCACTACAGATGTAGGAGCAGATCAAGAAGGGCGGGGGTGGTGGCTGTTGCTTTTCTGGGATATTCTTAGCCTGTCTGGGGGCTGGAGCTGGAATGAGCGTTTCCATCTCAACCAGGCAGGTGGCTGCCAGAAACTGTCGCTGTGACTGGGTCTTCATCTAGTCCCTTACCCTGTCCCTGTCCTCTCTGTCTTGATAGCACTCCGTGAGCACAAACCGTCTGAGAGTCCTGCCTTCTCACCCCTGTGTCCCGGATAGGAGATTCACTCTGACCCAAGCCTAGCCCCAGCAAGGTCTGCAAACCCTGCTTCTGGAGACTCTTGGGGAAAGAGAAGGGCCTTCGAAAACTCTAACTCAGGTGCTTCTGGAGCTGCACGCTGCCTTCTCCTCTCTGCCCCGAGGCCCACTTTCCTCTGCCTCCAACAACCCCTGCATGGTACTTGGTTCCTAGACTCTAGCCATGACCGTGACAGTCTTTCTTGACTTACAGGAATCACCCAGGAACTCTAGAGATCCAAGAGCTGCCTCCTGACATAGGCTGAACCCTGGGTCCCAACCTTCTTTGGCACTGGACAAAGGGCTCAGTGGCCTAGATTTCTTCATTAGTGGAGAGGCCAGGAAGAAATCTGACTCACTCACAAATAGCCGAGAAAACATTTGTCACCTTGAAAGAGACAGACAATGCAGGGGTTCCTATATGGCTTCTGAAGTCACTCAGGTCTGAGTTTCAAATCCAGCCTATCCACTTATGAGATAGGGGTCTTTGGGCAAGTTTCTTAATTCGTCTGAAGTCTATAAAAGTGGACCATCATCATAGGGTTGTTGTAAATTTTTATTCAATCTTACAGTGTCCGAAGATGCTTGTATGTTACACGCACACGATGCTTGGTGTTCAAAAAACATTAGTTGGTACAAATTATATTGTCATTGTTATTTTTACAGAGCGGAAAAGGTTTGTGTTACCTGCAACATTAGGGTTTTTTTTTTTTCTTTTTTTCTCATTAGAACATTCTTCATTAAAGGGCCAGGGTGGTACTATCGTTAGTTGGTACAAATTATATTGTCATTGTTATTTTTACAGAGCGGAAAAGGTTTGTGTTACCTGCAACATTAGGGTTTTTTTTTTTCTTTTTTTCTCATTAGAACATTCTTCATTAAAGGGCCAGGGTGGTACTATCATTTCTTTTCTTTGGTTCTGAGACACGAATTTACAGCTGATTTTTTTCTTGGCTACTGTGCTGGCAGCCACTGCTACTCAGACTATTTCTAGGGGTTGTTTAATTTGCTTCCTGAGGTCATGAAGACCTGACAGTCATCAGGCACTTGTCCCTTCTCTGGTCCCACTGCAGGCCTCATTAATTTTGTGAGCCTCTCGGGCCGGCCCGGTGGCGCATTGCTACAGTGCGCTGCTTGGGAGCACGGCGGCGCTCCCGCCGAGGGTTCGGATCCCACATACAGACCGGCCGCTCACTGGCTGAGCGAGGTGCGGGCGCAACACCGAGGGTTGCGATCCCGTTGCCGGTCCCGGTCCGGTACGGGCACGACACTGAGGGTTGCGATCGATCTGTTGCCGGTCACAAAAAAAGACAAAAAGGAAAAAAAAAAATTTTGTGAGCCTCTGAGTATGTGTTCTGTGCACGGTACCATGCTAGTCCCATGCCCTGACTGTACTTTGTAGAAGGCGTACTCTGGCTTCTCATTCCATACCCCACTGTCTCCCCAAAACTCTAGAGACTCTAGAGTTCTTCTTTTCAAGGGCTTTGAAGAAAATGTTCTGCAAAATTATAAAATCTAGGCCGGCCCGGTGGCGCACTGCTACAGTGCGCAGCTTGGGAGCGCGGTGGCGCTCCCGCCGAGGGTTCGGATCCCACATACGGACCGGTTCCTGCTCACTGGCTGAGCAAGCTGCGGGTGCAACACCGAGGGTTGCGATCCCGTTGCCGGTCCCGGTCCGGTGCGGGCGCGACACTGAGGGTTGCAATCCGTTGCCGGACACGGAAAAAGACAAAAAGGAAAAAAAAAAATTATAAAATCTATGTAAGCAAATACTCTTTGAGAAACTGTAATCTACATGGTACTGGACCAGATGCTGGGGACACAAAAAATGTGTGAGGTAGGGCTCCAGCCTTCAAAGAATGTGCAACCTAGGTAACAGAGATATGAAAAATAGTAACAAATAGAAGTAAAGTGATCAGAGCTCTGTGATCAGTTACAGAGGATGGGATTTGACATTTGGCTAATCCTGTCCATCCCCCTCCACCTTCCCCCATTGCAGCTAATCCATCTCCAGCTTGTCCTAAAGTCTCATGCACAGGGAGCTGAAATCAATTTTTAACTGAGATTCAGTTTCTCCACCTGGTACTGTGTCCTCTCCAGTACACGGCCTTCCTTATTCAACCCCAAGCTGTGGTGATAAACACCTTCCCAAGAAAGAGCCAGGCCTCAGCAACCCCTACTGACAGTGACAAAGATTCCTACCCCCTGAACATGATGAGGGGTAATGAGTGACTCCTTGTGTGAAGGGCCTTAGTGGGCCTCCTTACTGCTCCAACATCTTAGTTAGATAGAAGCCACTTCTGTTTCCCTCCAATTTGTCCAGGATTAGGAGCAGGTAGGGTATGGGCTTTGAAACAGGTTCATTAATTTATACTTGACTCTCTGTGGTTCCAAAATATAAAGACAATTCTTTATGTTGACCTCCTTTGAGTAAAAAGGCATTCTTAATTTCATAAGCTGGAGCCCCGCATGTACTCGCTTTTGATTTTGACTAGGGAGCAGAGAGGAAGAGTAAGGTTGTCCACTAGATTAATGATTCCTAAACTACACTGCTCAGCAGAACCACCTGGGGGGCATTTTGTAAACATATATTTTCTGGGCTCTACCTTAGACCGATAGAATCATATCTTCTTCAGGTGGCTCAAGATGTAATCGCTGTAGGAAAAAAATCAAGAGAGACAAGAGAACTCTGGGAGATGACTGGATCCCACCTGTTCTTTCTGGAGACCACCATCATTGGTGCTGCTGGCCAAACATCCAGTCCCCTGCTTCATGGTAAGAATACCCTAATTTGCCTTTGGAAACCACTTCTCTCACTCTCCTAATCCATGTGGTTTACATGGGGTTAATTCAAGACATGGACCTGGCCATCTCCTGTCCTGGTTGCAATGGTTCAGGGATAGGCTGGTGACTAAACCAGTCCAGTGAGACTCGATCCTTGGAGTTTTACTAGAATTATTGGGAAAGAGATGTTTTCCTTCTTCTGAGGTTGCTGAGCTGATGGGAGGAAAGCTTTGAGTTGCTGGTGACTCTCTTGCCCCTACATGTAGAGAGGTCACCTGAAGTGATGCACAGGAAAGCAGAGTCAACAGATGGAGGGACAGATTCCTGATATAATTTTAGCCTCTGGATCCAGCTGGACCTGATGCAATTCTATGAGCCAATAAATCCTGCTCCTCCCACTCCCCACACAACCTTTTTTAATCCCAAGGTAATTTTAGTTGCAAATCTAACACTTGCAAGCAAAAATATCCTCATTAATAGAACTTCATGACTGGAAATTTTCCTTCTGGGAATTTGTCTGAAACTTCAGAGAAGTACATGCTTGGTCTTAATAACTGAGGAGGGTGGTCCCTTACATCTGGTTGTCTGTGGACGACAGAATCTGGAGGAGGCACTGTTGACCCAACCTGCATTCTGATCCCCTGTTTATTTCCTGCTGGACTCTTTACACTTCCTTGTCCAAACCATAGCTCGTGTTTGGCATTCTTCGTCAGGTCCCAGTGACACTTCCTCAAAGTAAAAGCCTTGGGACGGAAGAGCCACTTCTGTACAGGCTGCACAATTGTCAAGTCTTCTTTCTGGGCTCCTGCCAGGCTGCATTCCTTAGGTGTTAGCTTCCTGCTTAATGAGAAATTCGATGCTTTACCCTCCATCATGCTTCTGAATCACGTTTGCCCCCAACTGGTGTATAAGGCAGCTGTGGCCACACAGAACCGTCTGTTATCATCAGGGCTATCAGCACAGTGTCTCTAGGGGATGAGAGTCAGGAAGTGGGTGGAGGGGGGGTGGCCTGTGCTTTAAGTTGCCCCAGAGTTCTTGTTGTCCAGGGTCCAGCATTCCTCATCTGGCCTACCTTTGGGAGCTTTCACAGGGGAGTGGCTGGGGCTCTGATCAAACCACAATTACCAGTTACAACATGGTTCACACCTGTCTTTTTAATTTTTAACTCCAAAGCTGTTTATTTTCAAGTAGTTTGTGGATTATTCTGCAAGCGACGATATTTTCCTATCCCACTCTGTGGGATCCTATGGGTAGTTGGGCATTCATTCATAATTCATCTTTTTGTCTTCCCATTAATTCATTCACTCAACACGAATTGGAGTGTGTAAGAAATTATCTTTTAAAATTTTTTTGGTTAAATTAAACCTGACTTCTAGACTAATCCTTTTGGTGTGGAGGAATATTCTATCTTAGTTGTTATGGGGACTCTGTCTTCCTCCCAAAGGTTACACAATAGTTCCAGAAAATGGAGGAAGGTCTCTAGCATGGTCCTTTGGAGGAATTCATTATCCAAGCCCACAGGACCCCTCAAAGTCTGGCATCGGTACTGTTTCCAGGCTGTTATAGAGGGTCGGGAATCTTTAAAAGTTATGCAATATGTGAGACATGCAAAAAGGTATAAAAATAAAACAACATATTCAACACTTAGTTTAAATAATAAAATATCTATATAATTTAATCCCCCTTATCTTCTCCTCCCTGATAATTCTTCCCTACCACCAACCCCCTAACCCCCAGAAAAAATTAATATTCTAAATTTGGCATTTATCCTTTCTATATATTTCTTTATTCTCTTACCACATATAAAGATATCCCGTTTAAAACAAAAATGTGTATGTGTTTTATTGCTACATAAAAATTACCACAAACTTAGATACGTAGAAACTTAAAACAACATCCATTTATTAGCTCATTTCTGTAGGTCAGAATTTCAGGCAGGCTTGACTCAGATTTCACAAGACCAAAATCAAGAGTTGGGTTCTTATCTGGAGGCTCTGGGGAAGAGTCAGCTTTCAAGCTCATTTAGGATGTGGCAATTCCTTGGGGTTGTGGTTTGAGGTTCTCATTATCTTGCAGGCTGTCTGCGGGGTGCTTCTCCTAGAGGCTGACAAAATTCTTCAGCATATGGCTCCATTGATCTTCAAAGTCAGCAATTGTGCATCAAATCCTTCTCACACTTGGAATGTCTCTAATTTCCATTTCTCCCATCAGCTGGGGAACACTTTTTGCTTTTAAAGGGCTCATATGATCAGGTTAGTTAGGTCCACCCAAATAATCTCCCTATTTTAAGTTCAGCTGATTAGTAACTTTAATTACATCTGCAAAAATCCCTTTTGCCATATAATGTAATATAATTAGGGGAGTGACATGGGGGGGTCCATAGACACCATCTTGGAACTCTATCATTACCAATCTAACTATCTGTCTATCTATCTAAAGACAGCTGTTCCTATTTTAACTTTATATAAGTGAGACCATACTATACTAGTCTGAAACCTGGTTTTTTGTTGTTGCTTTTATTTTTTCGTTTACATTAAGTTTTTAAGGTTTATCCTGTTAATATCCCTGTTGATGTTGATTTTTCCTGCTTCATAACATTTCACTGTATAAGTATAGTAAGTTTTATTTATTTGTTCTCCTGGTGACTGATATTTAGGTTGTTTTCAATTTTTTATTATTGCAACCAATGTTGCTATAAATATTTTATATGTCTGTAGTGCACATGGGAGATAATTTCTCTAGGAATCTACCCAGTAGTGGAATAGCTGGGCTATTGGGCATGTACATTTTCAACTTTGCTAGATATTGTTAAACTGTTCTCCTAAGGGATTGTACCAAATTACACTCCCCACCTGCAATGTATGCAATTTCCTATTGTTCTGTATCTTTACCAACTTGTGATATTATTAAATTTTTAATTTTGGCCAGTCTAATATATGTGGATATTGTTAAACTGTTCTCCTAAGGGATTGTACCAAATTACACTCCCCACCTGCAATGTATGCAATTTCCTATTGCTCTGTATCTTTACCAACTTGTGATATTATTAAATTTTTAATTTTGGCCAGTCTAATATATGTGAAATAATTCATTGTAATGCTATATGAATTTTATTTATCCAACAAATAGATATTTATCAGGTGCCACTTCATGCCAGGCAGTTTACAAAACAGACAATGTCTGTGTCCTATTGAGTTGAAAAGGCACAAACATATACATATTTATATATTAATATGATTATATATAAAATAATTAATATTATTAATATTATAACTAATATTTATATATAATATACTTTTAAGTGTATGGCTTTTCCACTGGTTTACAAGACCCTGCATAATCTTCCCTCTGTCCTTACCACTTTAACCTCACCTCCTACTCTGCCCCAACACACTGGCCTCCCATTTTGACTTTGCATTGGCCATTTTCTCTTTTTGGAACATTCTCCTGGTTATAAGCTGAGTTTACTTCCTCTTCTCATTCAAGTGACCATGGTGTTCATTTGACCAAAGGGTCAAAAGCCGTTGTCTTAATGAGGACTACCCTAACCAGCCTGCTATGGACTGAATTGTGTCCTCCAAAATGTTAGAGCCTAACCTCCAAAGTAATGGTATTTGGAGATGGGGACTTGGCTTGAAGGCAGAGCCCTCCTGATGAGATGTGTCCTTATATGAAGAGACAACTAGAGAGCTTACTCCCTCTCTCTGCCATGTGAGCAGCCGGGGAGAAGGCAGCAGTCTACAGCCAGGAAGAGAGCCCTCACCAGAGAACCCAACCGTTCTGGCACCCTAATCGCAGATTCCCAGTCTCCAGAACTGGGAGAAAATAAATTCCTGTTGTTTAAACTACCCAATCTATGGCATTTTGTTATGGCAGCCTGAGCTGACTAAGATAGGCCTATTTAAAATTACAACCTGCAGGCTGGCTGGTTAGCTCACTTGGTTAGAACAGTGTTGTAACACCAAGGTCAAGGGTTCAGCTCCGTGAACTGGTTTAGCTCTGTTGGGTAGAGCACAGTGTTGTAACACCAAGGTCAAGTGTTGTAACACCAAGGTCAAGGGTTTGGATCCCTGAACTGGCCAGCCACCCAAATAAAAAGAAAATTGCAACATGCCCCTGGCCCATGCCAATCTCTAGTCCTGATCTCCTTTACCCGGCTCAATTTTTTTGTCTGGAATTTGTGATCCTCTAATCTACTATATAATTTTCTTTATTTATTATGTTCGTTGTTTGACCACACACATACTAGAATATGAAATCCAGAATTTTTTCTTTTTGGTTCACTGGTGTATTCCAAGTGCCTAGAACTCAATGAATACTTGTCAGGTAAAGAATTGCTGAGGAGATAGAATTTTATTTTATATAGTGTCTGGAAAGGCCTCTCTGATAAGGTAGACATTTCCCAGTTATTACTGGTGTTGAGCATCTTCAGGGTATTTTCTCTTTTGATCATTTGGGGTTTCCTCTGCTGTGAATTGCCTGCTCATCTCTTGCTTATTTTCTATTAATTAATTTATCTTCTCTTTGTATTTGTAGAATTTCTTTATAAATTCTGGATACCAATTCCTTGTTAATTACATATGGTTTTTATCTTCTCCCAGGCTACATGTTGACTTTTCTTTTTTTTTTTTTT
>NW_007729385.1:137349-141119 GCF_000696425.1 Galeopterus variegatus | reverse complement strand
ACTGGTGTATTCCAAGTGCCTAGAACTCAATGAATACTTGTCAGGTAAAGAATTGCTGAGGAGATAGAATTTTATTTAATATAGTGTCTGGAAAGGCCTCTCTGATAAGGTAGACATTTCCCAGTTATTACTGGTGTTGAGCATCTTCAGGGTATTTTCTCTTTTGATCATTTGGGGTTTCCTCTGCTGTGAATTGCCTGCTCATCTCTTGCTTATTTTCTATTAATTAATTTATCTTCTCTTTGTATTTGTAGAATTTCTTTATAAATTCTGGATACCAATTCCTTGTTAATTACATATGGTTTTTATCTTCTCCCAGGCTACATGTTGACTTTTCTTTTTTTTTTTTTTCTTTTTGTCTTTTTTCGTGACCGGTAATGGGATCGCAATCCTCGGTGTTGCGCCCACCCGTACCGCGACCAGCAACAGGATCGCAACCCTCGGTGTCGCGCCCGCACCACGCTCAACCAGCAAGTGGACCGGTCTCTATATGGGATCTGAACCCTCGGTGGGAGCGCCACCATGCTCCCAAGCGCCGCACTCTACTGAGTGTGCCACCGGGCAGGCCCTGACTTTTCTTTTTTAAAAATGGTGTCTTTTGATGAATGGAAGTTTTTTGTATGTTATCTATCTTTTCCTTTATGGTTTGTACATCTAATTTTAGAAGTCCTTCCCTCTCTTAGAATTGATATTCTCCTAAACTTAAAACTTTAAAAGATTTTTTAAAGATTTTAAAATTTTCTAAAAAAAAAGTCTTAATGATTTTTCTGTTCACATTTAGGTCTTGTAACCATGCTTTTGTACTGGGCATGAGGTAGAGAGCTTTTTTTATTTTTGATTTTGGTAACACATGGAAAACCTTTATTACCAGTATCATTTATGGATTAATCCTTTTTCTTACTGATTTTCAGTGCCATTTCTGCCATGAATATATTTTCCATTTTGTGTGGATCTATTTCTGAGTTTTTTTCTCTTTCACTGTTCTATTTATCTAATCAATACAGAAATCTTTACTGAGACTGGGAACCACAAGGGTCAACTGTGGCCCGACTAAGGTCCTTGTGTAGCTTTCTTCCCAGAGAAGAGCCACTCTCCAGATGCTCCTTAGGGAATAGGCCTCTGGTCCCTCCTAGGCTTGGTGACATCAGCCCCTCACCTATCATCTCTTGCTTCTCTCTCCTCAAAACCTCTGCAGCTTTCATTTCCCCTGGGACAATCTTTTCAATAAGTTTAGGCTTTGACTAAGGACTGGAAGAGAGGCGGCCTGGAGGTGACATCTGAAACATCAACTTTTTTTCAAGATCAGGGATACCAAGAGGGATTGGGAGAAGGAAAAGGAATCAGAGGTTCAGGCTCAGTCCCTGGATCTCTTCTCTCTCTACATTCACTCCCCAGGTGAAATTTGCCCATATGCTGATGACATTCAAATTTCCATCTCCATTCTGAATCTCTTCCTTAAACACAAGACCTACTTGAGATCTCCAGTTGGATGTATCATAGGCATCTCAACTCATCCAAAACCAACTCCAAGCTGTTGCTGCCGCCATCAACATCTATGTTAACAGCAAGTCTAGTCAACTAGTTGCTCATGACAAATGCTTTGAATTATCCTTGACTCCTCTTTTTTTTTTTTCACACCAGTATCTAATCCATCAGCAAATCTTAATGGTTCTACCTTGAAAACATATCCAAAATTCAACCACTTTCACCACCCCCTCTTCCTCCACCCTGGCCCAAGCCACCCTCATCTCTTACTTGGTTTACTGCATTAGCCTTCTAACTGTTTTTCCTACTTCTTTCCTCCCTGCAGTCTATTCTCAAAATGGCAGATAGAGTAGTCCTGTTAAAACGGAAACCAGATCACATCACTCCTCTGCTTAAAACCCTCCAATGGCTCCTTTCTCATTCAGAATAAAGGCCAATGTTCTTACTATGACCTGCAAGGGCCTATGTAGTAGATTAAAGATAGCCACAAATTCTTTGACACTCCTCCCATTGAGAGGTATATTAATGCCCCCCCTCCCTTGAATTTGGATGGGCTTCATGACTGTTCCAACCAGTAGAATATGGCAGAAGTGCCGCTGTGTTCATGTCTGGGACCAGACCTTAGAAGACTGGCAATTTCCATTTCCAGTCTCTTAAAACATTTGCTCTTGGAACTTTGAGACACCATGTAGGAAATTCAACTACCTTGCTGGAGAGACTACATGAAGAGGAAGAGGATCTCAGCTGAACCCAACCTTCCAGCAATCCCTACCAAGGCACCAGACATGAGAGTGAAACCATGTTGGATTCTAAAGCCTAACCACCTGCAAAATGAACACCACAGAATGACCTCACTTGATGCTATGTAAAGCAGAAAAATTGCCCAATTGAGTCCTGTCCAAATTCCTGACCTTCAAGTTGTGTGATAGGAAAAAGTGGTTGTTGTCTTAAGCCACTAAATTTGAAATAACTTCTTATGCAGATATAGATAACTTGAACCTAACCTTGCCCCCCTTGCCCCTTTCATCATTATGATTTCACTCACTGCCTTCTTCCTCTTCATGCCTCTTTGGCCATAGTTGCCTCCCTGCAGTTCCTGAAACCCTCTACACAAGCTTTTGCATGGGCTGTTCTCAGTGTACATTCTTCCACGTGCACGTAAATGAAGCAGGATCAGGTTGTAATTACTGTTTTGAATACTACTTTTTTCAGTTTGTGATAAGTAATATTCATCTTTCCATTGGAATAAATATTCTACCAAAATATTTTAGTGGACGTATAGTGTTCAGTTATGTGGATATTGTTTTACTAACATTTCATTATGAAATTTTCTAATGTACAGAAAAGTTGAGAGAATGCATGTGAAAACTCATATATTTGCCACCTCAAGAGTATAATTAACCTTTTACTATATATGCTTATCACATATATATTTATTCTTCTATCCAACTTTTTTTTGAAAATACATTTCAAAATAAGTAAGGCCAGGACTTTTTAATGTATTTGTTCATTACAGTATCCCTAGTGCCTAGAATCATGCCCATCAAGTAGTAGGCATTCAATAAATATTTGAATCAATGAATGAATTCAGAAAAACAATACAAAAATAAATAGTTCAGTAAATCATTCTGACATACAAACATATTGAGAAACTCAACTCAGATGTCACCCCTTCCAGGAAGTTTTCCTTGAGTGACCCACATTCCCCACCAAGCTAGGTTGAGAGTTCTCTGTGTTCCCATAACATGTGGACACTTAGCATCCACCTCTTACACTTAAAGTATTGTATTATAATCATCTTATACATTATTTTTCCTATAGAAGGTGAGCTTCTTGAAGACAAAGACCATTTCTCATTGTCTTTATACCCCAATGCCTAGTAAATCGTAAAATGGCGAGTGCGTATTGAGTATTTACTATGGGGCATGTACTACTATTCTGTGTATGTTACATGTACTGCGTGCTTTATATGGATAATATCACTTAATGAGGTCAACAACCCTATGAGGCAGACATTGCTATTATCATTTATATTTTACAGAGGAAGAAATTGGGGCACACAAAGGTTAAGTAACTTGTCTGAAGTCAACAGCTAGATACTTGTGAAATTAGGAGTTGAACCCAGGCTCTCTGCCTCTAGAGCTTGTTTTTATAGCACTACACTGCTTCCTACACAGAGGGGGCTCTTCTGTAAAACTTATGAAACATGGCTTCAAGGACTCTCATTTAGCCAGGTCCCCCCCACCCCTGCTGTGCCCACCTTTTTTTTTTTTTTTTTTTTTTTT
>NW_007729385.1:89687-136349 GCF_000696425.1 Galeopterus variegatus | reverse complement strand
CTTTTTTTTTTTTTTTTTTTTTTTGGTGGCTGGCCAGTATGGGGAGCCAAACCCTTTACCTTGGTGTTATAACACTGCCCTCTAATCAACCAAGCTAACCGGCCAGCCTGGCCAAGCCCCTTCTAAAGGGGCCCTAGTAATGTGCTCAGCATGCTGTACACTTTCTCTTAAGTTTGCAAAACCAATTTTTCAGCCCAAACTGGTTAAGATTGTTGTCTCTTTCCACTCCAGCTCCCTTCTATTACATGTCCTCTTATGCTAGAGGCTATGGCCATTTCTTGGACCAAGCAAGAATTGGGATAATATTTGATTTGGGTTTAGTGGGTGACCAGTTTCTAAGGCTGCCATAACAAATTACCACAAGCTTGGTGGCTTAAAACAACAGAAATTTCTCTCCCACAGTCCATAATCTGAGGGTTGGCAGGACTGTTTCCTTCCAAAGTCTCTGTGGAAGAATCTCTCCCAGCTTCTGGTGGCTGCTGGCATCCTTGGCTTATAGATGCATCAGTCCAATCTCAGCTCATATATGAAAGAAACTTGATAGTGGTTTTCACAAAGTAGATGACAATCTTAAAAATTTACATGATGTTATCAATAAGTTTCAAAGCCAAAACAAACTTTTAAAGCTATGAATAATAACATAAAAAATTATTTCAATTATCCATGCTAGAGGAAAGACTGAATTATCTTTCCATTCTTTCTTAGGCACTAATATTACAAAATTGTTGTCTCCTGGAAGTGGTGTTGTCCTCTCTGCTTCATATTGAGCCTGTGATCACAGAGTATGCAGCCAAGAAATGTAGTAAAAAAGTATTATAGAAGGATCTGTCAGGCAGTTAACTAATAAAAAGCATTATGCAAGGTTTTGTGGGGTTTTTTCAGATTTTTGTGATGTTCATGGTATTTGTCAGCTTTCTAGAATTCATCATTTGTTCTGATTTCTTTTCTCATTCTAAATAAATATTGACTTTCCTGCCTAACGTTATACTCATAATTTTGTAATCTCTTTTTAAGAAGGGCCCTTGAGATTGTATAACCTTCAGGCCCCATAAAACCTCCCATTGCCCCTTTAAATAAGACACAGGACCTATCCCCAAGGAATTTGCAGTTGGAACCTGCAGTTTGCAATAAAGGCATCAGTCTGGGTAAGACTTTGTCTCTCCTGGAAGTGGTGTTGCCCTCCCTGCTCCATGTAGCAACACTCCAGATAGACACTTTCCCACATCCAGAATAATTACAGCTTCCTATGTTTTTGGTTGTTTTTACAGTACAAAGGGCTTTTTTGCTTGACCCCTTTGACGATAACATGCTATCACCCATGAGCATTTTAATGTGCATTTCCTACCACAAGGACTCTTAGTCCATTCAGGCAGCTACAGCAAAACACTACGTGGGAATATAAATTGGTACAGACACTGTGGAAAACAGTATGGAGGTTCCTCAGAGAACTAAAACTAGATCTACCTTAAGACCCAGCTATCCCACTACTGGGTGTACACCCAAAGGAAATGAAATCAATATATCAAAGAGACACCTGCACTCCCATGTTCATTACAACACTATTTGCGATAGCCAAGAGATGGAATCAACCTAAATGCTCATCAATGGATGAGTGGATTTAAAAAAAAAAAACACCAAAAAACTGTGGTATATACACACAATGGAACACTATCAGCTATTAAAAAAAATGAAATCCTCTCATTTGCAGCAATATAGATGGAACTGGAAATCATCATGTTAAGTAAAGTTAAGTCTGGCACAGAAAGACAAATTCTGCATGATCTCACTCATATGTGGAATATATATATATATATATTTTTTTTTTTTTTTAAGTGATTCTCATATAAGTAGAAAGTGGAATAATGCTTACCAGAGGCCAGGAGGGAAGGGAGGTTGGGGGGAGGAGAAATGATGGACTAGTAGGTACAAAACTATGTTATCTACTCTGAGTGAATCGTTGTGCAATATATGTGTGTATGGAAACAATACACCATACCCCACAAATATGTACAAGCAAGTTAAAAAAAATGCTAGGGCTGACCAGTTAACTCGATCAGTTGGAACACAGCCTTATAACACCAAGTTCAAGGGTTCGGTTCCCTGTACTGGCTAGCTGCCAAAAAAAAAAAAGAAAAAAAAAGCTATTAATGTCATTTAAAAAAAAAGTTTAAAAAAAACCCAACACCATAGACTTGGTGGTTTATAAACTAAATAAATATATTTCTCACAATTTTGGAGGCTGGGAAGGCCAAAATCAAGGTACCAGCAAATTCCATGTTTGATGAATGCCTGCTTCCTCTTAGCGGTCTTCTCACTGTTAACTCACTTGGTGTGAGGGGCAAAGGAGCTCTCTGAGGCCTCTGAGTTCACTAAGGATATGAATCCTTAATGATCTAATCACCTCCCAAAGGCTCCATCTTCTAATGCCATCACCTCAGGGGTTAGAATTTTAACATATGAATTGTGGTAGGTGTGAGCATTCAGTCCATCCCAAGGATTTTCTCCTACTAACGTCAATGCAATATTCAGAAAATTAATGTCGATACATTACTACTAAATGATCTACACAACTTATTCAAATTTCACCAATTGTCCCACTAATGCCCTTTTCTAGTTCCAGGAACGAATCCAGGACCCCACATTGCATTTAGTTGTTATGTCTTTTCACTGGTGATTTTAACCTTGATCATTTGATGAAGATGGTATCTGCCAGCTTATCAACTGTAAAGTTACTCTTTTTCCCTTGGTGAGGGACTTTGAAACTATGGAAATATCCCATTTCCCATAAAATTTGGAATTAAAATATTTATGTCATTTGGATTCCTATTTTATTCAATGTGTTATAATCTGCTACTACCTTTATTTCAATGCTTATATGGTCTCAGATTTGGCCAATGGGAGCTCCTTCAAGCTCGTGTCTATGTCCCTTTGACAAGTCCCCCTCCTATGCAGATGCCCTCCTCAGCACCCTCTCAGGCTGGACACCCGAGCAGGGCCAGCCACCTCCACATCAAGCATCATAATAATAGTGAAATACCGAGGCTTTCCCCCTGATATTAGGACCAAGACAAGAATGCCACTGTCATTACTTTTATTCAATATTATGCTGGAGATCTGAACGGAAAAGAAATAAAAGATATAAGGATGGAAAGGAGAAAATTAAATTGTTTGTTATCCAGAGACTACATAATCATGCTCGAAGAAAGTAAAAAAGACTGCACAGAATCAACAAATGATTTTAGCAAGGTCACTAGATACAAAGGTCAATATTTTTTTTTTCCTTTTTTTTTTTTTTACTGACCGGTAACGGGATCGCAACCCTCGGTGCCGCAACCCTCGGTGCCGCGCCCGTACCAGGGACCAGCAACGGGATCACAACCCTCGGTGTTGCGCCCGCACCGCGATCAGCCAGTGAGTGGGAACTGGTCTCCACATGGGATCAGAACCCTCGGCGGGAGCGCCGCCGCACCCTCAAGCAGCGCACTCTCCAGTGCGCCACCAGGCCGGCCCAAGGTCAATATTTTTTAAATTAATTGTTTTCCTATATACAAATAATAACAACGAGAATTGATTTTTTAAATGATATTTATATAACATCAAAAATCAAATACCTAGAAATAAATCTAGTGAAAGATACTCAAGATTCTACACACAAAACTAGCAAAAATGACAGAAAAAAAAATTTTAAAACCTAAATAAATGGAGAAAAAATCATGTTAATGGATTGTAAGACTCAAGCATGTCATTTTTTCCTAAATTAGATTAAATGCAATCCCAACCAAAATCCTAGTAGATGTTTCAATGGAAATTGACTAGCTCATTCTAAAATTTACATGGAAATCAAAGAGCCAAAATAACAAAGACAATATTGAAGTAAAATAATTTGGAGGCCTTATCTGATAGATATCACGACTTATTATAAATCTACAGTAATTAAAACAGTGTGGTATTGGTGCAAAGACAGACAAATGGAGAAGAATAGAAAGTCTATGAGCAGATCCCAAAATTTATGGTCACTTGATTTGTGATAAAGCTGCTATTCCAATACCCTGGGGAAAGGATATTTTTTTATTGCAATGAAAGGTGCTGGAGCAATTGTAAATTTTAATTTCTACATCACACCATACACAAAAATCAATTCTACATGGATCATAGACTTAGCAAAGCTTCTTGAGGATAACATAGGAAAATATTTTCATTACTCAAGGTAGACAAAGATTTCTTAAATATGACATAAAATCACTAACTATATGGAAAATGATTGATAGATTGGACTACACTAAAGACAAAAAATATCAAGCGCAGTTGAGGATATGAGCAGAAAGATCTCTTATACACTGCTGGTGAGGGTGGAAATTGACACCAGAACTGTGGAAAACTCTTTTGCAGTATCTACTAAAGCTGAACATATATATATATATCCTCTGATTCAGCATTTTCACTCCAAGGTTTATACCCAACAGAAATGCACAAATATTCATCATAAGACATATTTTAGGATGTGCTTACCCAAGACATGAAGAAGGGGACTGGACCCCCCTCCCACAACCAGGCACACCACACCAGTGCCTCGATGCCTGCCCGGGGACCCGAGGTATGGAGCTGGGGACTGGACCTCTCTCCCAGAACCAGGCACACTGCACTAGCACCTTGGGGCCTGCCCAGGGACCCAAGGTATGGAGTTGAGGACCAGGCCCCCCTCCCACAACCTGGCACACTGCACCAGCACATCAGGGCCCGCCCAGGGACCCAAGATATGGAGCTGAGGACCAGACCCCCCATAACCAGGCACACCGCCAGCACCAAGGAGCATGCCAAAAACATCCCCTCCATGTGGGTGGCCCACCACAGCCACCACCATAACCATGGCTGCCACAAAACTGGCTAGACACCACAACCTCCACGCAGATGGTCCACCAGCCACTGGAGTGCACTGACACAAGGAGAGTCACCAGCAGAGATAAAGAAAAGAAGAGGATGTTTCTCTCCACAAAGCGCATTTCAGAATGACAGAAGAAGCATCTACTCTATGATAATATTGGGGGACCTGACCACACCTCTCAGCATTGGACAGATCATCTAGGCAACAAATCAACAGAGTAACCATTACTCTTTCAGAAGGAGAGAAGAAATCTAGGGCAATTAGAGGGGAGAGGGGGGATCAAAAGGGGGAGGGGGAGAGACTGGACAAGGGTCATAAAGAATAATTATGATTCGTAACAATATATATGCTAGTAATAATGATTTGATCAACATATCTCAATGTTGAAGGCCCAAAATATGTATAATCAATTTTTTTTTTCCTTTTTGTCTTTTTTCGTGACCAGCAACGGATCGCAACCCTCAGTGTCACGCCCGTACCGGACCGGGACCGGCAACGGGATCGCAACCCTCGGTGTTGCGCCCGCACCTCGCTCAGCCAGTGAGCGGCCGGTCTGTATGTGGGATCCGAACCCTCAGCGGGAGCGCCGCCACACTCCCAAGCGGCGCACTGTAGCAGTGCGCCACCGGGCTGGCCCAATCAATTTTGATTCAATAAAAATTTTTTTTAAAAAAGAAGGAAAAGAAAAGGATGTGCTTAGCATTTGACATAGCCTCATACTGGAAATTTCCTCAATGCCAATTATATTAGTTGTCTATTGCTACATTAAAAAAAAACAAAAAACCAACAAAAAACACCCCCAAAAACACCCTAAAACGTAGAAGCTTAAAACGATAAACATTTATTATCTGACAGCCTCTGAGATCAGGAAGTTGGGAGCAGCTTAATGGATGGTTCTGGCTCAGTGTCTCTAATGAGATTACAATGAAGGTTTCAGTGAAAGGACTGTAGTTGTTTGAAGACCTGCCTGAGGCCGGAGGACCCAAACCAGCTCATTCACATGGCTGCTGGCAGGAGGCCTCAGTTCCTTGCTGATGGTTGGTCTGAGGATGCATTTCCTCACCATACAGTCCTTTCCACAAAATTCATTCTCTTCCCTTGCTCCCAATTTTTCCTTCAGAGATTTCTGTTTACTGCATGTTGAGTCTTACTTGCCTATGTTCAGTATTTGTAATTTTCTCTCTTTATTTGAGACCTTTTCATCTTATGTTTAATTCCATTTCAATTTTTAATATTTTCCTTCTTTTCACTTTCTGTAAGTATTTCTCTTAAGGCATTACCTGCTGCGTTCATGCATTCTAGTATTCTTCCAATTTAGTCTTCCCTTTTGAAGTTACTTTTTCTTTCATTTCTAATTCTTTTCTGATTTCTGTCACCGTGTTTCACAGTTTTCCTAACTCTGATTTATGTTGTTCTTTCATGTCTTGTATTATTCTTAACATCTTTTATCTTCTTTTCAATGGTTGAGGTTACAGTTTTTATCTACTCTGTGGGCAGGTCTTTCCTGCGTGCTTTCTTTGCCTGTGGCTATTATTGTTCTACTTCTTATCCTCTTCTAATAACTCTGTATGTGATTTGGCCTCAATGCTTTTCTGTTACTTATTTTTATATGAAATTAATTTTCCTGAACTTTTAGAGGGAGGTACGGTTCAGGGTAGCTCTTCTAACTCCACAGAATTCCCTCTTCTGTTATTTTTATGCAGTAATAAGAAAAATGACAGCGTGTTTTCTGAAATTTCTTGGCTCTTCTCCTCTCCCCATTTTCATCTGGGTCTTGTCTTTTCTTTATCTTTGTTGTCCTTATTCTGTCTGGGATCCTGTTCTGGAGGAGAACCCTGCTGGTCAGTGTTGAGAGTTCACAAGGACTAGAACGCTCTGTTTCCTTCAGACCTCACTGCAGGCTGCTTGCACTCCCAGCTAATGAATCAGGCAAGACCCCTCCAATTTCTGCTGCTTTCTCAGCCTGACTCAGGAACACCTCTTGGTGCTTTTGGTGCTCTCCTGAGCTCAGTTCCCTCAGAAGCCCCACTACTTCCCTCTGCTTTCTTCTGCCCAGCCGCCAATACCGTGCAGGTCTCATTGCCTTGTCTTCATCCGCTTGTATTTTGAGGCTCCTGGGATACCTTGCCACCTAATTTTGTTGTAAATGTTATCCATGGGGTTTTAGTTTTGCTATCTAGTTGTTATGTTTGTTTTTATGTAGGGATTTAGAGTAACACACTATGCCACTGCTATAGCTATCTTCACAAAAATCCAATATTCTATATCCTCTTGTGCATGTGGTTAATCAAGTCTGTTCACCTTGTTAAAATTCATTGAGCTGTGCCCTTCATATATGTACACTTTGCTCTCTCTATATTATAAATCAACAGAAAGACAACTCCCTTTGTTAGCAAGGATTCTCCAGAGAAACAGAACCAATAAAATAATAGGATGTTTACACACACACAGACGGAGAGAGATAGAGAGATTTATTTTAAGGAATTGGCTCATGTGACTATGGAGGCTGGTGAGTCCAAAACCTCCAGGGTGGGCCATCAGGCTGGAGATCCAAGAAAGAACCAATGTTGCAGTTCAAGTCTGAAGGCTGTCTTAAAATTAATTATCACATCCCCCAAAAAGAACCTTAATTTGGGTTTATAAAGGAGACTTAGAGACACTTAGTAACTTGCCCAAGGTCGCACAGCTACAAAGTAGTGGATCCAGGAGTAGAACTTAGCTCTCCTTGAGGCCAGGATCATGCTTTTTCTACTACACCAGGCAAAAGATGTTCTAATGGGATCAGGTCCCACCTTCTGGCTACTTTGTGGGTCTAAGACACCACCATCTTCAATGGGTGGCTGAACGGCTCCTGACAGATCTCACTGTTTTTACCCTACACACTGCAGCCAGAGCAATCATTTCAAGAAGGAAATCTGATTCTATCACCTAGAACATTTCAATGGTGTGTCACTGAGAATACAGGTGTGACTTCTTTCAGAAAAAACAAACAGTGGTTTAAACAAGTTTGAAATTTATCAATTTGTTTGAGTTTAATAGTTCAGGGCTGCTCTGGCTGCTCCATGGCAGTGGGGAACCAGTTTCCCTCTGTGTTGTTGCCTTGCCATCCACAACATATGGCTTCCATCTCATGGTCTAGGATGGCTCCTCCAGCCCCCCAACCCCCATCATGTCTGCATTCCAGCCAATGAGAAGAGAAGGAGGACACAGAAACCTGCCCTTGCTTCTGCTCGCAGCCCATTGGTCAGAACTTAGTCACATGGGCAAACCTATATGCAAAGGAATCTGGGAAACGGTCTTTAATTGGGTAGCCATGTTCTGAGCCAGTACTCTGGAGTTCTAATATCAAAGGAATAAAGACAGGAAATGGATACTGGAGGACAATTAACACTCTATAATACACATGATTTTCTGTTGCTCTTACAAAAATACTCCCACCCCAGGCCCTTTGCACAAACTGTTCCTTCTGCCTGGAATGCCCTTCTCCCACATCACCTTGTTAACTCCCACTCATTTTTCAGATGCCAGCCCAAATGGTGTTTTCTCAGGCAAACCTTCTCTGATCTGTATTATAATACAGGTATTTTCTTAGCTAATGTTATCCACCATGAGCTTTTCCTCTATAATACTCAGCTCAGTTGTAATTGTACACCTACTCAATAATTATTTAACCAATCTTCATCTCCTCTAGACTATAAGTCAATAAAGGTGAGATCATTTCACTTTTGCTCACTGTTGTATCCCTAGCACCTAGCAGAGTACAGGGGACAAATATTTGTTTTTCTTGAATGAATGGACAAGTGAGTCCTTAAAATCATCTAGATGATACTGACAGGATGATTTCAGCTGTGTGGCAAGGTCTCAGATTCTATGGTTTAATCTGGAGAGTTCTCAGCTTTGCAGTCACTATAGCAAGTCCGGGTTATCTAGATCCTTCTGTGAGCAAAGTGAGTTACTCTAACTTGATTCTAGCATCTGTTGCATTGCCCTCTTGCTCCCTGGCTGCAAATAGATTCTGCCAGGCTTTTACCTTGTTGCTCTAATGAGGTCGTATTAAAAAAAAAAAAAGAAGAAGAAGCCAGGCAGGCTGAAGCCTGCCAAATTGCCTCTCTACACAGCTGCATCATGTGAGTGGCTGGCTGCTGTGTGGTTCAGAGCTCAGAATACCTAGAAAGGAGAAGCACTTGGAAGTGCCCGCTAGAGTTAATATGCGGTAAAATGGAGAACTCCTGCAAGCCAAAGAGTTAGTTCCCTCTTCTGGATTATTCTGGGTCCAAATACAAAGTTCTCCCCTGGCCTTAGAGCTATGGATTTGGTTGTTTTTGGCTACAAGTCACAAAGACTCCTCAGCTGGCACAAACAAAAAAGAGTTTCTTGTCACACATCACAAGGAGTCTGGAGGTAAGGCCCCCCAGTGTTCTTTAATTCAGCAGTTCAAACACTCCACAGAGGACTTGAATTCCTTTCATTCCCATTTTATATGAGTGATTCTACCCTCTGATTTTTTCATTTGATAATATATCCTGGAAATCATTACTAACAGGACAGAAAGAGTTACCTTATGCTTTGTTTCTTCTTTAGACTGAATAGTATTCCATTTTAAAGAAATATCATAATTTATTTATCCAATCTTCTCTTGATGAGCACTTAGTTTATTTCCAATCTTTTGCTATTGCAAACAATGATGTAATGAACACTTGTACATAAGGTATTTTACACGTGAGTGAGTGCATCTGAGGATAAATTCCTAGAAGTGAAATGCTGGATCACGAGCCTTAAGCATTTGCAATTTGGATAGATGTTGCCAATCTGCCTTCCACAGGAGTTGTACCAATTTACATCCCCCTTTCCCCAAATGTGTATAGCAGTTCTTCAACCTTGTTTGAAACCATAATTTCAACACAGACTGGAAAAAATATGATGGGTGTCTGCGTGACTTCTGCATAAAGAGACAGAGGTATGCTACTTATCAACTCAGTCATTTATTTATTTTTATTTTTTTATTTTTTTGTCTTTTTTTTTTTTCATGTCCGGCAACGGATCGCAACCCTGTGTCGCGCCCGTACCAGACCGGGACCGGCAACGGGATCGCAACCCTCGGCGCTGCGCCTGCACCTCGCTCAGCCAGTGAGCGGGAACCGGTCTGTATGTGGGATCCGAACCCTCGGCGGGAGCGCCGCCGCACTCCCAAGCAGCGCACTGTAGCGGTGCGCCACCGGGCGGGCCCTCAACTCAGTCATTTAACTGGTACCAACACAAGCCTCAATCCTCATTCTCAATAAATTATTAATCCCTGTGGACTTCCCTAACCCCATCATTGCCTGAGGGTACCAGGCTGTTCATGCACAACCACCTATGTTAGAACTTAGCATCTGCAACTTGGTCATTCTGTCCACGAACTACTCATGCCTAGATGTCTGTTCTCATCTCCACCTGGCAATCTCCTAGTCCTCCCTCAAACCCAGCTGAAATACCATCTCCTTCATTAATCATTATCTGACACCCCAGGCAGAATTAGTCACTCTTCTCTGCTCCCTCAGGATTTTGTTCACACCTCAATCATAGCACGAATCACCTGTAACATAATTATCCACTTACCTGTTTGTCTCCCACACTCCATGCCTGAAGGATAGAAACCTCATCTTCTTCACCTTTGGGCCAGCGCCTCTGCACGTGGTGCCTGGCACATAAATGGTTCACAGTAAAGCTTGCTGAAGTGAAATTAGGCAAGAGCACCATTTTGTAGTACCTGCTAGCAAAATCAAACAATATTAATCTTCGTTCCTTTTCTGGTGGTGTCAATGAGAGGGTCAATATATGACACTTTTGAATATTTTTTTATTTTTTCTTATGTTTCTGAACTTTGTCCTTTTCCTGGAATCTGTCCTGTTTTCTGGCTGTATCTACAGTGCCTAGAATAGTGCCTGGAAGGCAACAGGCATTTTATAAATATATTTCAATGAGTGGATATCTCTGATCAGTGGGGACTTCTAAAAGCCAGCTGGAAATTTATTTATTTATTTATTTATTTATTTATTTATTATTCATTTATTAATTTATTTATGTCTGCTTGATGTGCCCAGAGCGTATTTCTAAATCTTTCCAAAAGCTTCAAGCTTGATCCCTTATTTGCTAGTTTTGTGTATTTGAGTTTTATTTCAACTCCAGTTAATGCATGTAAAAGAACTTACAACAGTGCCAGGCACTTAGTAAGCATTCAGTAAATGCTGACTATTATTTCGATTATTATTCCCACTAGCCCAAACATGCTCCCATAAGTTCACCCCCTGTGCTGGGCTCTTCAGCTCTCTCCCCACCAGGTAATGTAGCTTCAGTCCCTGGAAAACATCCAGTTAAGAACACAGGCTTCAATTTACCAACTGTGTGACCTTGAGTCAATTACTTAATCTCTCGGAGGCTCAGTTTCTTCATTTGAAAAATAGTCATTCTCTTAATATCTACCTCTCTGGATTGTTATGAGGATTAAATGAGACTGCTTATTTTGAGAATAGATTACAGGGAGGAAAGAAGTAGGAAAAACAGTTAGAAGGCTAATGCAGTAAACCAAGTGAGATGATGATGGCTTGGGCCAGGGTGGAGGAAGAGGGGGTGGTGAAAAGTGGTTGAATTTTGTATTTATTTTCAAGATAGAGCCATTAAGATTTGCTGATGGATTAGATACTGGTGAAAAAAAAAAAAAGAGGAGTCAAGGATAATTCAAAGCAACCACTGCTTAGCACCATCCAGGGCTCAGAGTAAGCATTCAGCTATCACCATCATCATCACCGATGCTGAAGGCCTTTCATCTCTTCTTTCTGGGAGGCTCATTCCTACAGCCCTTCTGGTTCATGGTAAACCTTTAGCTGGTTCTGAAGTCAGAGCATCACTGAGAGGCTTGTGTTGATAAAGTTCCTGTTTTTCCCTCTTTGCCCTCCTGCCTGGATTATTTGAAGCTATTTATTTCACTCCCACAAAGATGTTTTGTTTTGACAATTCCTGAGAGCCAAAAATAAGCTGTGGGAACTTTGAATCAGAAAATACAGAGCAGTCCATACTCCCTGACCATATCACTGCCTGATGGCCAGTATTTGGCTGACACCTTGCCCTACCAGGTACCCCAATTTTGATGAGTCCTAGTGCCCATGGACTCACTTGTGACTTTGCCCTTGAACTTTCAGGGAAAAGGAGGTCACCTCTGACCCAGAGACTGTGATCTTTTTCTCCTGAGGGCTTTCATCTAAAGAGCAACTACACACTCTCCTTACTGATCCAGTTTTGTGCATGATACTCAGCCTTATAAAACAAAACAATATATGGTAGAGGAATTCAGAGGTGTTAGAATTATAAGAAGAGTAGAAGATAACTATCATAAAAGACAAGTGGAGTTGTCTCTGTGGAGGAGGGAGAATTGTGGAATGGCCCACAGGGAATATACAAGACCATTAAAATACTTGTTTCTCAAACTGAGTAGTGGACACATGGATGTTTGATGGATTATTAATCTTTAAACTGCACATATACATTTAATGCACTTAAGTGAGCATGACGCATTTCATAATTTTTTTAAAAAGAAAAACATTGTGAAAGAGCAAGGAAGGAAGGAATAGAAAGACAGAAAGAGAGAGAAAGAGGGAAAGAAGGAAGGAAGGAAGGAAGGAAAGAAATGGAATATGTTAAGAACATATCAATGTCAAATCCCCATTTTGGGCTGACATTATTCAGTATCCAGAAGGATAATCTCAACAATTAATCAGTGGATCAGATTATTTACTGTATGGAATGTGCTGTTAACTCATGCTCAAAATAAAAAATTCTAAGCTTCTTTCTAGAATATCTTCCAGACCAAGATTATCGATCTCAAGGTTTTAGGGGACAGAATTTCCTGGGGAATCTTGGCCCTTTTGTAGGTGCTCCTGCAGCAAAGGTGGGACAACCATACATCAGGCTACAATACAAGTCAATTCTTTAGTTTTCCTCTTAAAATTAACTGTCCAAAAAAATTACCTCTATAACTTTCAGGACTAATATCTCAAGAGACACTTTTACTGACCAGTGACACAAAATATCACTCCCTCAGCACCAGGACTCTCGATTTTGATTTTCAACAATTCCTTTCAAAAAGCCTTGCTGAAACAAATTATTTCCCCCCCAAAACTGGTCAACACTTAGAATTCATGTTATGTCCACAGCTCCCTCCTAGGACAGTTTCTTTAATATATTACCACTGTATGACCTTGCTCTCCACACCGCTCCCCGACCACAGCTATTAGACCAGGGCTGGGCACGTACCTAATGGATAGACAATCTAAAAATGGGCCAGTTGCCTGTGCATAAATGGATGGGAGAATGAATGACTATAGTGTGACCTGGCACAAGAGCTTTGCCCAACAGAATCAACTGTGTCTAAACTGAACCAGTCAGATTCCCCTCTCTTGTGAAGTTAGAATTGAGATGCAAAAATTGGAAGTTGATGAGAGGTTAAGAAACTGAGTGAACACACAAAGAAGGGGCAGGTCACTAGGAAGTGGGGTTTTTTTTTTTTTTTTTTTTTTGAGGTTTTGAGGTTTTGAGGCTGCTAAGGAAGCAGAAGCCATGAGTAAGAAAAACCAATGAACAAACAATATTCAGAGAAGAGGTTGGAGAGATTGTCTACCAGCAGGAGGAGTAGGAGAATCAAAGAAAAACACAAGCTGAGTCACCATAAGGGCAGGGAATTGAACCACTTCTGATGTTGAGGGGATGCCAATACAGCCAAGTCACAAGTTTTACTTCAGGCTCTAAATCACCTTCTAGACCTTAATTATATCCCGGGATACACAAGGGTTAGCTGTCCTTCATTTCTTGTGAAATGTAAATTGACCTCATTGCCCTGTATAGCCTTACAATAAAATTATATCATCAGAATAAACCTATGGCAGGGGGAGAAGGGTCTTCATCCCTTGCCATCTGAGGAGCCTGACTAATACAAGATTTGAGAAGGATCATCTGAAAAATATGCTTGTCATTCATTCATTCACCAAACCTCCTAAGCACTGCACTAGGTGTGGGAATCCCTAAAGGATCTCTTGTAAGTATGGTGTAGAGGATGGAAAATGGTTATAGTACAATGTCAGTGATACAACAGAGGCTCACCCAAGATGCAGGGGGTACAGGGAGAGTTCCAGAAAACTTCTCAGTGGATTCAAAATCAGCAGAGACTTAAGGATGACTGAGCTTTAGCCATAACAACATAGGGCACATTGAGAACAGGCAGAAGGAACAGCATGAACAAAGGCACAGAAGTCTGGAATAACTAGTTGTGGTTAGGAAACTGTGAATACATGATTTTTTTATGCTAAGCAGAAAGAGTCTGAAGTAAGGGGAAGATTAAAAAACAGGAAAGGAATTCTGCTATCAGGCTATGATGAAGTAGCTAGTGTGAGAATAACTCTCTCACTGAAAACAAATATTAAAGCTAGATAAAATATAAATCATAGCTGTTTGATAGCATTGAAGAGCAACTAAGGCAGCCAGGACCTGAGGGACCAAGTCCCTAGAGAGAAGGGAAATGTAGAAGTAGTGGAAAGTACAAGAAAGGGTAAACTTGATGGTAAATTTCAGTGAATAATGACTTTTCATAACAATAAATGATCTGTTATGAGGTTTATAATATATTAGAATAAAATACATGACAATAGCATGAAAGCCAGGAGAGTAATAAACTGAATTAAAGTGTTGTTAGGTCTTTGCAATGTCTAGAAAGGGGTAAAAGTACTAATTTAAAGGAGAATTTACTAAGTCAAGGATGCATGTTGTAGCATCTAGGGTAATAAAATAATAATAATGAAAAATATGTAACTAATAAGTTATGGAGGAGAAAAATGAAAAAATAAGAAAAAATTATTGATTGATCCAAAAGAAAGCAAGAAATAGGTAAAAAGAAACAAAAAAGCAGATGGGACAAATAGAAAACAATAGTAAAATGGTATATTTTAAACCTTACAGTATCAGTAATTATGATAATATAAATCAAATAAATAGCTCAATTAAAAGGCAAAAATTGTCAGACTAGACAAGAAACAAAACAACTATGTGCTGCTTATAGGAGACACACCTTAAATATAAGAACACAGAAAGGCTGAAAGTAAAGGGATGTTACAAAAAAAAAAAAGCCAAGAAAACAAGAAAATACCAAAAGGAAGCTGGTATGTCTGTGCGGGTATCACAGACTTTAGGGAAAAAAGTATTGATAGTTTCATAACAATAAATGATCTGTTATGAGGTTTATAATATATTAGAATAAAATACATGACAACAATAGCATGAAAGCCAGGAGAGTAATAAACTGAATTAAAGTGTGTTAGGTCTTTGCAATGTCTAGAAAGGGGTAAAAGTACTAATTTAAAGGAGAATTTACTAAGTCAAGGATGCATGTTGTAGCATCTAGGGTAATAAAATAATAATAATGAAAAATATGTAACTAATAAGTTATGGAGGAGAAAAATGAAAAAATAAGAAAAAATTATTGATTGATCCAAAAGAAAGCAAGAAATAGGTAAAAAGAAACAAAAAAGCAGATGGGACAAATAGAAAACAATAGTAAAATGGTATATTTTAAACCTTACAGTATCAGTAATTATGATAATATAAATCAAATAAATAGCTCAATTAAAAGGCAAAAATTGTCAGACTAGACAAGAAACAAAACAACTATGTGCTGCTTATAGGAGATACACCTTAAATATAAGAACACAGAAAGGCTGAAAGTAAAGGGATGTTACAAAAAAAAAAGCCAAGAAAACAAGAAAATACCAAAAGGAAGCTGGTATGTCTGTGCGGGTATCACAGACTTTAGGGAAAAAAGTATTGATAAAGACAGAGACATTTCATACTGATAAAAAGAAAATTTTAAAAGGAAAATATAAAAATCTTAACTATATATACAACTAAAAACATAGCCTCAAAACATAAAGTAAAAACTGACAGAGCTAAAAGAAGAAAGAGAGAAATCCACAATCATTGCTGGAAATTTTTAACACATTTCTCTCAATAACTGATAGAATAAGCAGATAAAAAATCATTAAGATACAGGGGATTCTGAACAATATAATTAACAAAACTGACCTAAATGACACATAGATCTTACGCCCAACAGCTACAGAATACACATTCTTTTCAAATGCACGTTGAACAGTTATCAAAATAGACTGCTTTAGTTGTACCCCACAGTTTTGAAATGTCATATTTTTATTGTCATTTAGTTCAAATATTGTTTTATTTCCATTGCAATTTCTTCTTTGACCCATAGTAAATTTTTTACAATTGTGCTACTTAATTTCAAAACATTTGGTGATTTTCTAGTTATTTTTTGTTATTGATTTCTAGCTTAATTTTTCAGAGATTTTAATCCTGTAAAATTTGCTGAGATTTCCTTTATGGCCCAGCTTAAAAGAAGACTTAAAAGGATTAAACTGTTTCCAAGTAACTTAATTGCATCCCAGAACAAAGCTTAAACATAATTAAAGGAATAAAAAATAATCCAGCACCCAACAAAGTAAAATTCACAATGTTTGGCACCCGATCAAAGATTACCTGGCTTACCAAGAAGCAGAAAAGTATCACCTATAAAGAGGAGAAAAATCAATCAGTGGAAACCAACCCAGGAGTGACATAGATGTTAGGATTAGCAGAAAAGGACATTAAAACAGTTATTATAACTGTATTTGTATGTGCAAAAGTTAAGGAGACACATGGAAGATATATAAAATTAAAGACCTAAATAGATCATCCAGAGATGAAAACTACAATGTGTGAGATGAATTATACACTGAAAGGGATTAGAAGCAGATTAGACATTGCAGAAAAAAAGGTTAGTAAATGTGAAGACATAGACTGTGATAAGTTTAAGATGTATCTCATAACTCCTACAGCAACCACTAAAATAACAAAATATAGAGTTATTGCTAATAAGCCAGTGAAGGAAATAAAGTGGAATTTTTTTTTTTTAAATCACTTAATACAAAAGAAAGCAGAAAAGGAGGAAAAGGGAACAAAGAACAGATAGGACAAATAGAAAACAAATAGCAAGATGATTACAAACCCAATCATATTTTTTAAATCACATTAAATGTAATTTAATTAATTAAATGGCAGAAATGGTCAGTTTGGGCTTTTTAAAAAAAGACCCACCTATATACTGCCTAAAAGAAAAACACTTTAAATATAGAGAAACAAATAGGTTAAAAGGACGGAAAAAGAGATACCATGCTAACAGTAAAAGAAAACCAGAGTGACTATAAGAACATCAGACAAAATGCTTTCAGAGAAAGAATATAACCAGGAATAAAGAAGATAGTCTTATAATGATAAAGGGATCAATTCGTCAAAAAGAACATAACAACCTTAAATGTTTATGTTCCTAAAATCAGTTTCAAGACACATGATGCAAAAACTGATAAAAATGCAATGAGAAATAGATACATCCACAATTATATTCAGAGATTTCAATATCTCTCTCTCAGTAATTGACAGAACAAGTAAACAGAAACTCATAAGGTTAATGAAGATAGAAACAACACTAAAAACCAACTTGACCTAATTGGCATTTATAGAACACTCCACTAAACAATTGCGGCATGCACTTCTTTTCAAGTGCACATGGAACAATTACCAAGATAGGCCATACTTTGTGCATAAAACAATTAAAATTATTTTTTTTTTCAAAAGATGACCGGTAAGGGGATCTTAACCCTTGACTTGGTGTTGTCAGCACCACGCTCCAGCCCTAAAATTATTTTTAAATTATTCAAGCCATACAATGTATATTCTCTGACCTCAATGGAATTAAATTAGAAATCAATAGCAGAAAGCTTTCTGGAAATTCCAAAATATTTGGAAAATGAATAACATACATCTAAATAACTTATCAGCCAAATAAGAAATCAAAAGCAAAGTTAGAAAGTATTTTGAACTGACTAAAAATGAAACACAGAAATTTGTGAAATGCTGCTAAAAACAGTACTTAGAGAGAAATGTATAGCACTAAGAACCTATTTTAGAAAAAAAGGTTTCCGATCAATGACATCAGCTCCCAACTTAAGAAACTAGAAAAAGAAGAGCAAGTAAAACCAAATTAAGTAAAAGAAAGGAAATAATAAACATCAAAGCAGATATCAATAAATTTTTAAAATAGATTCAATGGATTCAAAATAATTTCAGTCAATTCTAACTTCAATAGAAAAATGTAAAAAGCAATAGAGAAATCCGATGAAACAAAAAGTTATTTCTTTGAGAAATATCAATAAAACTGATAAACTCCTAGCCAGGCTGGTAAAGAAAAAAAGAAAGAAGGCACAAATTACAAATATTAGGAATAAAAAAGGTAACATCACAACAGATTCTAAAGGTATTGAAACGTTAATAGAGGAATTTTATGAACAACTTTATGCTAATTAACTTGACAATTTAGATGAAATTCCTTGAAACGTATCAATTACCAAAGCTCCCTCAAGAAGAAACAGAAGATCAGAGCAGCCCTATAGCTATTAAAGAAACTGAATGTGTAGGTTAAAAACCTTCCCACATAGAAAACTCCAGGACCAGATGGCTTTACTGGTGAATTCTATCAAACATTAATGAAGAAATATTACCAGTTCTATACAAACTTACAAACAATTGGGAAGGAGTCATGGCAAGCTCCAAGTCTTCCCCTGTGGGATCGGGCTCAAGTACCTTCGTGAGACTTGGCCTAAAATCCCACTCTGTCCTGCTTTCTCTACTTCCTTCCTGCTCTCTCCCGGGAGCACTCCCTTATGAAATCACTTGCACATTAATCCTTATCTCAGGGTCTATTTCTGGGGAACCTGAGCTAAGACAGGTAATACCCAGAGTTCAGGTTTGGGGCAATAGGTGAGAGAATGGTAAGTAGGATTGGGGTTGAGGGAAAGGGAAGGTAAGATTGTGGCCACGTTGCATTTTGTGAGTCTATAGGTCATTCTGTTGGAGGCATCTAGTAGGCAATTCGATAAGCTGGTATGCAGCTTACAATAGCCGTGTAGGTAGGAAACAGACTTGGGAGTCATTAGCTTAAAAATGGTAATTAAAGCCCTAGGAGTGGAGGTAAAGAGAGTGTAGAGGATGAGAGCAGAGGAGGGCCTGTGCCTACAAGACAGATAAAGGAAGAGGAATCAGCAGAGCAGACTGAGGAGCAGTCAGGGGAGTAGGAGGAGAAGCAGGAGGGAGGCTGCTCTCAAGGCCACGTGAAGAGTGTTTCACCCGGCCCGTGGCTCACTAGGGAGAGTGCGGTGCTGATAACACTAAGGCCACGGGTTCGGATCCTATAAAGGGATGGCCGGTTGGCTCACTAGCTGAGCAAGGTGTTGACAACACCAAGCCAAGGGTTGAGATCCCCTTACTGGTCATCTTTAAAAAAAAAAAAAAAAGTAAAAAGACAGTCTGAGCATAGGAGAAAATAATTGCAAAACAGATATCTGATAAGGGACTTCTGTCTAGAATATATCAAGAACTCCTAAAATTCAATAATAAAAAGACAACACAATTTTAAAAGGAGCAAAGAATTTGAATAGACATTTATTCAAAGAAGATATATGAATGGCTACTAAGCACAAGAAAGGATGTCCAACATCATTTGCATTAGGGAAGTGCAAATCCATATCTAATAACACTTCACACCTGTTAGAATGTTGATAATAATTTTTTAAATGGATAATACAAGTGTTACAGTGTATTAGTTTGCTAAAACTGCCATAAAAAAGTACAGTACCACAAACTGAATGGCTTTAACAGCAGAAATTTATTGTCTCACAGTTCTGGAGGTTAGAAGTCCAAGATCAAGGTGTCAACAGGGCATGCTTTCTCTGAGGGCACTATGAAACTATCTGTTCCAGACCTCTCTCCTGGTTTCTAGTAGTTCCTTAGCTTGTGGCAGTATAATTCTGATCTTCAGGTAACACTCTCCCTGTGTGTGTGTGTCTGTGTCCATATTTCCTCTTTCTATAAAGGACACCAGCCATACTGAATTAGGGGCCCAATCTACTTCAATTTGACCTCATTTTAACTTCACTAATTATATCTGCAGCGGTCCTGTTTCCAAATAAGTTTGCCTTCTGAAGTACTGGGGGTTGGTTAGGACTCCAGCATATAAATTTGGGGGGACTCAATTCAACCTACAACAGCAAGGATGTGAAGAAATTGGAACCCTCCTTTATTGCTGGTGAGAATATAATATGGTGCAGTTACTTTGAAAAACAGTCTGGCAGTTTCTCAAAATGTTGAACATGGAGTTACTGTATGATTCAGCAATTCCACTCCTAAGTATACAAGGGTACTTCAAAAAGTTCATGGAAAAATAGAATAAAAAGTAATATAAATCTTTCCATGAACTTTTTTTTTTTTTCCCTTGTCTTTTGTCTTTTTCCGTGTCCAGCAACGGATCGCAACCCTCAGTGCTGCCCCCGTACCGGACCGGGGACCGGCAACGGGATCGCAACCCTCAGCGTCGCTCCCGCGCCTCGCTCAGCCAGTGAGCGGGAACCGGTCTGTATGTGGGATCCGAACCCTCGGGCGGGAGCGCCGCCGCGCTTCCCAAGCGGCGCACTATCCAGTGCGCCACCAGGCCGGCCCTTTCCATGAACTTTTTGAAGACCCTCTGTATACCCAAGAAAGTGAAAATATGTTTACACAAAGAATTATACACAAACATTCATAGCAGCATTATTCATAATAGCCAAAAAGTGCAAACAATCCAAATGTCCTTCAACTGATCAATGGGTAAACAAAATGTGGTATATCATATAATGGAATTTTACTTGGCAATAAAATGAAGTACTGATACATGCATGGCAGCAAGGATAAACCTTGAAAACATTATGCTACATGAAAGAAGCCAGTCACGAAAGACCATATAATGCATGATTTTATTTATATCAAATGTCCAGAACTGGCAAATCCATAGAGACAGAAAGTAGATTGGTTCCCTAGGGCTGAGGAATTGGAGGAAAGGGAGAGGGAGTACTAATGGGTACAAAGTTTCTTCTTGGGTTGATGAAAATGTTCTAAAATTGGTTGTGGTGATGGTTGCATAACACTGAATACTCTAAATTGAATTGTACCCTTCAAGTGGATGAATTTATGAATTTTAAGGTGAGTTATATCTTAATAAAGCTGCTATTTATAAATAAATAAATTCCAAACTTCCATGAAAAAATCAAGCAAACAAAAAACAAGGAAGGGGAAGAACATTCCAGCAAAAAATCAATATAAGGTAAGTTCCAGAATGGCAGGAACTTTTGATGCTTTGTTCGATGTTGTATCCCCAGTATCAAAACAATGTCTGGCAAATAGTAGGTATAAATAAAATGGCATATATATGTGTGTGTGTATATATATATATATATATATATAAAATGGCATACATATGCCATTTTATTTATACCTATACTATTTGCTTATACCTACTATTTATTCCTACTCTATATGCACAAACACATACAATCTAAAAGGGTGAAGAACATGTGCAAACGCCTTGTGTTGTGCACACTTGCTTCATAGCTAATAATTGAGAGACAAGTGTTGGTGTAAGGAAAGGTAGCCTTTAATCAGGAAGCTGGTAGCCTGGGGAAATGGTGGACTTACATCTCAAAGACCATCTCCACTTTTTCCAGACTTGCCAAAGGGTTTTACAGGGGCCTGGGGTGGAAAGTTTATTCATGGCGACCAAGCAGGGACATGCAGACATGCTTCCGTGTTTCAGATAATCATCAAGGAACTTTGCAGGTGGGAGTTGACCAGCTTCATTCTCCATAGGCTCAGTTCCTATTATTCTCAAATAAGATCAGGTTAGTAAGGTGGTAAAGAATGGCCATCTGGGTTAATAACTTTCCCTCTAATTATTTGTATATAATGTGAGAGCAAGAGTCATTGTTTTTTGGCAATTAGCTGCAGGCTATGTGGTTTGGGCTACAGGAGAGAACAAGTTTTTAAATTCAAAGGCTTACCAAAATGGAATCACTTCTGTTCGGGCTGTTACAGTATCAGAAAAGAGCACAGCCACTGGAAAAATGAAAGATCACTTTGTGTAACTGGGACAACACTGGAGATGACTGGGCCTGACTGAGTCTCTTAATCCTAAAAGCAATGGGGAGCCGCTGAAGGATTTTAAATGGGGGTGGATCAGATTTACATTTGAAAAGACCACCAGCAGCAGGAGAGAATCAATTAAGAAAGGGACTGAAAAGTTGGATGTAGCAACAAAGAAGTTGTTAGTGACCTTGGAAAAATCAGTCCTGTTGGAGAACTGGGGTGACTAATTTGGGGAATTGGAAAGGAAGTGGAGCTGGTAAAATTATACTATACTTGATAAGGCCTCTGCCTATTCTCTATACATCTCCAGGGAAACAGACCAAAAATACACTTGGCTTGAGAAATAAAAAAGACATGTTCCCATGCATATTCACACACAGCCGGTTCACCAGTAGATTCTGTTTCTGTACAAGGATTCCACATTTCTCACACTGACACAGAGGGAGGACCCATGGCTGCAGTTCTTTAGCTGTGAACTCCTACGTGATGTTGGCCTTCTGTCATCGCTGGGGGAGGTGTGGGTGAGAGGACAGAGAAGGCTGCCACCATCTGAGATTTGGGGGCACTTCAAAAACACAACTTGTTCCCTTTTAGCTTTACCAGGCCTGTGCTTGGACTATGTACAACTGAGAACCCAAAGGCAGGCCAACTAGACATATTCAAACCCTACTCACAGAAGACGTGAACAGTTTTGGAACAGGGCACTCGCCCTTGCTGTGACTAGATGTCTGAACTAAGATCCAAAAGAGCTGGGTTCTAGTTCAAATTCTGCCAGTCACAGTGGCAAAGCCTTAGGCAAGCAACTTAACCTCTCTGGGTTCCCCTCTCTTCATCTCAAAAATTAAGAGAATAAACACATACTCTGCCCTGATGAAAGTGGTCAGGAGAGAATCATACAAGAGCAGACCTAGATTTTGTGAGGCCTGAGCTTCTGTAATTTCATGGGATCCCTTAAGAAAAATAAAACATTAAAAATACAAAAGTAGGTACAAGTGTGAATATGTATTTATAATGAGAAAACAAATTACATCAATCTACAAATTTTTAAAAGTTAATATATACTAAAATCATCACAATTTCTAAAAATAACGTATTTGTTAAATTAAGTGCCTGTCTTACACCTTTTCTCACTATATTTTTGGCTACATATTCTTTAATGGCCTTTTCAACAATAGCAATTCTGTAATTCTATGGAGAAAATAGGAAGATAAGTCAGTCTTTCCTCTCATGGTTGATGGAAATTTGCTCTTTATTATTGCTAGTTTAGAAAGGATTCTTTCAGTTTCCCAGCTCCTTATTTCAGGGTAGTCGTCAATTTGGGAAAACTTCTATCAAGCTTCTCTTCTTTACGAGTTATAAGATATCAAGGAATTTCACATTATCTTGTGCAGTGACCAATCTTTATCTCTCAATTCTTCTGATGCTGGACATCCTAGGACCAAAGGACCTCTGGCACATTCAGGTCACCACGCTTGTAACTCAGCACAATGGGGGTTAGGGATAAACCTAGAAGCCATCCTTACACTGGGAAGGCTAGCAACAACTTAAGTACACACACTAACCAGATGAATACATTCCACTAAACTCAAATTCAGATTTCCCTACTCCAAAATGCCTAAAGAGGCCCACAGCTACTCCAATGCCCCCAGAGATAGGGCAAGTTGCAATGAAAAAGAGACAGTTACCTTACCAGATTTGGGTTTCAATATCTTACTTTTGCTAATTTTGTGAAAAAACACGATCGTGTGAACACGTTGCTAAGGCCTCTCCCACGGCCACAGAAGGGACCTGGGTAGGAGAGGACCAGGAGATGAAGCTTCGTTAGCGTCGGGGCAGATCACCTCTGGGGCCACAAAGGCTCTTTAAAAGGCTGAGCCAAAGGGAGGGGATGTTATTCAGCTTGGAGGGAGGCGCAGGCTGAGAGCTGCCAGTTTCTTCGGCCCCTGAGCTCTGCAGAGGCCGAGAGGCCTCTCCAGTCTGGCTCACAGCGTGTGGCTGGCCCACGGTAGCTGCTCAATGAATGAAACTGTGGCCGCTCCCAGCCAAACCCCGCGCAGAGGTCCCCGCTGACCGAAATCCGCCCTCCTGTGGTCCCAGCTCCGTTCCCCAAAGGACTGCGACCTCCAACCTACGTTTTCCCTCCTCAGGCCTCCGTCTCGCGTTTCAAAAGGAGCGCGCTCGCTCGGGCCGGCCCTACTTCCGGCCTGGAGACCCCTGGGTCCCGCTAGGTCTCGCGACAGCGCGTCTTCTCGCCCGCGAGAGCTGACTCCGGCATCCCCGCGGGCCGGTCTCTGTTGGCGCTGGCTCCTCTGGTGGGGTTTGGGGCCTGGGGTCTTCGCCCTGCCCGCTTCGTAGCAGCACGGACGGAGCTACTAAGGCGTATGGGTTCATTTAAGTCCTCCTGGCCCTAAAGGTTCCGATCGGGGGGCGGGGGGCGGGGAGCCGCTCCCAACCTGGTGTCCAGGCCTGACTGCGGCCCTGGGCGGGTTCTGCCGCGTCTGGGTGATAAGGGCTCAGAAATGCTGACGAGTGCCCAGTCTAGGCTCTCACTGGGTGCCGGACACCAGGCTATACACACGTTGTCTCATTTAATCTCCATGATAACCCCAAGAGAAATGAATGGTTTGTTTACCCTCGTTATACAGAAGGGGAAACTGAGGCTCAAAAGAGTGAAGGAACCTGCCGCGAGTCACAGAAAAGGATGAGGCCAGAACTCGAACTTAGTCTGACTTCAGCTCCGATGCCTCGTTACTGTGGTAGAGCAGTTTGTCAACAGGTCCTTCCGCCCCTAGATGTCCTGGGGGATGCTGTAGCTCAGTGAAAAGTTCCCGGGCTTTGGGTCCACACAAACTCAGGTGCGTATGAAAATCGAGGCACTTTCTTTGCTGTATGACCTTGAGCAACTTGCTTAGCCTTCCTGAGACTCATATTCTTCTGCTGATAGATGGGGATAATAATAATACTTCATAGGATTATTGTGAGGGTTGGATGTATGTTCCGTGCCTACTCCATGGTAAGCTCTCAATGAATGGAAACTACTGCTGTTAATAGTATTTGTATCCCTTTACATGTTGTACAGTGTTCATTGTGTAGGAGGTGTTTAATAAACCATAAGTGAATGAAGAGAGGAAGAAATTAAATGTTTAGCCACACACCAGGTGGTCCTTGCCTTCCGCTCACTAATCTCTCATCCACTTCCCCAAAGTGGTGCCACCTCAAAGAGCTTGAACTGGAAAATGACTATTCATCCTCCTCTTCCCAAAACAGGTGTGTGTGTATGTGTGCTTGTTATTAAAGTAACATACAGAAAAGTGCACAAATCATAAGTGTACTTGAGTTTTTACAAAATGAACACAATGGTGTAACATGGCTCCTGATGAAGAAACAAAACATTGCCAGCCCCCAGAATCCCCCTAATGTTTCCTTCTAGTCACTACTTCCCCTGCAGGGGTAACCACCATCCTGCCTCTAACAGCATACATTAGTTTTGCCTGTTTTTACACCAGATGCAACTGGAATCATGCAATGTGTACTCTTCTATAACTTCCCAGATCTCCATGTGTCTCGCTTTCAGTGGGAGTCCAAGAAGAAACCCAGTGTAGTTGTCTCCCACATGGTCAGGGCTGCTGCCCAATGCCACCATCTCACCTGGCCAACCACCCCTGTGCCCATGGTCCCCTGGTACACATCTCTCTCTCTCTCTGTCTCTCTCTGTGTCTCTCTCTGAGGTGAGAAAGCATCTCCTGCTTGTTCTCACATCTTTTATGAGGAATTCCCACAACAAAGATATTAGTGACCCCGTCCTTGCCATTATGCCCCAGATCTTTCCTTCTCCACCAGGAAGGCCCTGAGGAAGTGGGGGATGAGGGGATGGGGAGGCACTAAGCCACAAGATGGTCATGCCCAGCCTCGCATCACTCCAAATAATACTCCTCCCTCTACTCTGTTCGATGTGCCCCTTCCCCCTCCAGCAAAACTGTTTTCTCACTCAGGGTGATTGGGGCCTCTGCTGTTCCTCCCTGCAGTCTGGTGTTCAC
The DNA here is from genome assembly GCF_000696425.1 of Galeopterus variegatus. NCBI lineage: Eukaryota > Metazoa > Chordata > Mammalia > Dermoptera > Cynocephalidae > Galeopterus > Galeopterus variegatus. Next base: position 110,351 of record NW_007729385.1, on the reverse strand, counting down.
TGCAGTCCCCTGGCCCACTGGACATGTCTGTTCATGCTGGAATCCCAATTGCGGACATAGCTTACTTCCTCTTCCGAGGGATTCCTGATGCCATGCCCTTTAAGGGACATGGCTTAAGGGTCTTGGCATTCTGCCTTGAGAGAGCAGTGTTGCCTAATGCCCCAAGACCACCCAGTCCAGAAGCCCCATTACACAGATAGTATCATCAAATCCGTGTACATACAAAGAAGGTAAGGCTCAGAGAGGTTTAGGGGATTTATCCAAAACCATATAATTCATAGGTGACAAGAATTAGACCTCAGGAGTGCCATTTGATGCAAGTCTAAAAAGCTGGTTATCTGCTAAAGGCCACCATTCAGTGAGACTAAAATGAACCAGATGCGTACATATATCCGATCCTCAGAACAACTCCAGGAGATAGGTGTTTTTATTTCCGTAGAACAGATGCAGAAACTGAGGTCCAGAGAAATTATTTTGCCCAATGTCGTGGGGATAGTGAGAGACTAAACTAGGTTCGACCCCTCCCACCCCACAGGCTGACCCCAAAGTGTAGCTCTTTCCTCTGCAGTGTGCCACACTGATCAGAGGGTTTTTTTTTTCCTTTTTGTCTTTTTTCGTGACCGGCAATGGGATCGCAACCCTCAGTGTTGCACCTGCACCTCGCTCAGCCAGTGAGTGGCCGGTCTGTATGTGGGATCCGAACCCTCGGCGGGAGCGCCGCCGCACTCCCAAGCGGTGCACTGTAGCAGTGCGCCACCGGGCCGGCCCGATCAGAGGGATTTTGACAAGTGCAGATATGACTGGGCACATGGCCAGGATAGGACAGTGGAGGGACATTCCAGAGAGTAAAACATGTGCCACAGAGGGCTGTTTCAGTTCTCTATTAATGAGTAACAAACCACGCCAAAATTTAGTGGCTTAAGATAGTTTATTATTATCTCTCACAGTCCTATGGGTTGACTGCAGTCAGGGGGGCAGTTCTCATTTGGGGTCTCCAATTAGTTGCAGTAAGGTGGAGGCTGGGGCTGGAGTCACCTGAAGGCTCAACTGGGCTGGATGGCTTTTTAAATCACATGTCTGGTACTTCATCTGAATTGGCTGGAACAGATGGGGCCCGGTCAGGCATTGCTCTCTTTCTGTGCAGCCCTGCCATGTGGCTTGTTTAGGTTTCCTCATAGCACAGTAGTCTTAGGGTACACAGACTTCATACGTGGTGACTGGCTTGCCCAAGAATCTGAGGCAGAAGCTGCAAAACTTCTCATTACCTCTCCTCAGAAGTCATGCAGCATCACAGCATGCTATTGGTGAAAATGAATACCAGGACCACCCCAGGTTCATGGAGGGGGGTGGGGAGACAATACACAAGTATGAAGCGTGGTCCAATGGGGACCATCTTTGGAGACCAGCTGTTACAGGGGCTGCTCAGGAGCAGCTCAGGGACCTACATGCACTCGTGTTTCAGTGGAACATGGTTTGCAAGGGAAAAAAACTTAAGACAACAATTTGTGGCAGATGGCAGAGGACCTCAATGATAGGCTCAGGAACCTGAATGTGGATATGCACTGGGGTCTCTGGCTGCCTAGCATCTGAGCCCCCTTCCTATTTTGGTGGATATTCCTTAGTGCAAGTCTTGGTGGGAAATCAGATACTTGCTCCTCTGACCCCTGGCTGGAAGATCAAGGCCAAACCAGAGCTGTCACTCAGGACTCTGAATCTTCAGTAAGTGACACAAGGAGGCAGAGAGCTGTTTCTGATTCACCCCAGAAGCAGCAACAGCCAGTGCTCAGGGTGGTGGTAGCTGTGTGGGAGGGAGATAACCACCAGAGCCCAGCAACAGCAGCCACCGAATCAAGCTGCTCCTGCGACAGTACATGGCTGAAGTTATGGCTGCCTACCTTCTTCCTGAGCCTGATTCTTGATGTTTCCAGTCAATTCTGTGAGCTGCCTGATGTCATCCCAGTAAATTCCTCTTCTACTTAAGTGAACCAGAGTCCATTTCTATTGTTTGCAATTAAGAAGAACCCTAATTGATACAACAACCCATCAAAAGCTTCAGTCGAAGGAAATGACATGATCAGAACACTTTTTGAGAGAGAAAAATAGAAAAATCGTATAGAAATAGATCGAAGAAGGAAAAAGGAATGAGAGAGTCAGTTGGGAGGCCATCGTGAAGTTTGAGGTGTGTAGTGAATTAGGATATTGACTGTGCAAATGGAGTGGAGAAATAGCAAATCTTAACCACCGAATGAATACGGAAAAGAAGACAGGGGAGAGTCCAAGTTGACAGCAGTTTTTAGACTTAGTAACTAGGAAAATGATGACTCTATGAAGAGAAACAAGCAAGTCAGGGAGAGCATGTTTGGAGGGGAAAGTCATTCATTCATTTTATTCAACAAATATTAAATGCCTGCTCTATGCCAGGCACTGTGCTAGGCATTGAGAATACAGCCAACAAAACAAAGTCTCAGTCCTTAAGTTAACAAATACATATGTAAGATAATAAATCTGCACAAATAAAGCTTGAGTTTGTAGTGCCACAGACACGCAGCAGAACATGTCTAGCTGGCAGCTGAAAATTCAAGAAAGATCCTAGGAAAGAAGGCTAATACATATGTAAGATAATAAATCTGCACAAATAAAGCTTGAGTTTGTAGTGCCACAGACACACAGCAGAACATGTCTAGCTGGCAGCTGAAAATTCAAGAAAGATCCTAGGAAAGAAGGCCGGGCCTGAAGACGGAGACTGGTAGTCATTTCCATAGACACTCATTTATTCACTGCCTTGGATTGAGTGTCCCCCCAAAATGTGACCCACACTGTGACAGTGTTAAGAGGGTAGGGAATCCTATTATGGTAGTTGAAAGGTCGGGCCTTGGAGAGGTGATTAGATTGTAGGGCCATGCCTAGCGAATGGATTAAAAATGGTGGTCATAGGCATGGTTCAGAGGGCTTTAAGAGGAGAGCACATGAGAGGCTAGTCTGTCTATCTCTGCTTCCACCATCTTGCAATATAAGACCCCTGGGTCACTGTCACCACCACCAGATGTATTCCTTGGACTTTGTACTTCCCAGCCTCAGAAACTGTGAGCAATAAATTTTGTTTTCTTTATAAATTACCCAGTTCCATATATTTTGTTATAAGCAACAGAAACAGACTAATACATTCACTTGTATTTTTTGAGTGCCTACTATGTACTCTACCATTTCTTGACAATAGAAATACAAAAAACAAAAGAGAGTCTCAGCTCACATAGAGTTTCCATTATAGAGTGCAGGGGCAGACAGTGAACAAATACACACAAATGTCAAATATGTGACATGTACTATGAAGAAAAATAAAGCAAGATAAAAGAAAGAGGAAGTTTGCTATTTTATACAGGATGTTCTGCAAAGGCCCCTCATACACAGAGATATATGAGTGAGGACCTGAATGAAGAGAAGCACATCCATGTGGTTTTCTGGAGGACACCTATTTCAGGCAGTGAGAATAGTAAGTGCAAATGCCCTGAGTCAGGACAGTGTTTGATTTGTTCAAAGAGATTCCAGGAGGCCAATGTGGCTGAAGCAAAATGGATGAGGAAGAGAGTAGTAGATGAGGTGAAGGAGGTAGCAGGGAGCCAGATCCAGCAGGGCTTTGTAAGTCATTGTAAGTACTTTGACTCTTCTGAGTGAGACAGGAAGACTTTGGAGAATTTTGAGCAGAGGAGGCATACTACATGACTGACCCCTTAAAAGGTGTATAGAATAGACAAGGGGGAGGAAGGAGGGTGGAAGCAAGGAGACCGACTAAGAGACCATTAATCATTCAAGGCAAGAGATGATGGTGGCTTGAACTAGGATGGTAATAATGGAGACAATGACATGGGATCAGACCTGGATTTAAACTGATAGGGAGCCAACAGGATCTGCTGATAGATTGGAGGTGAGGTATGGGAAAAATGAAGTCACCTGATGACTCCAGGGTTTTTGATGGGAAGAGCAGGAGGCGCAGTTACTGTTTTCTGAATAGAGAGGATTGAGATGCACGTCTAAAACTCCAAGAGAAAGTGAAATTGTTTCCAGCCTTCCTACCTGCCTGCCTTTCTTTCTGAATAATTTTGCTCAAAAGCCATGATGTGGGGCTGAACAAGGTGAGGCATTCATGCAGGGGCAGAGGGGACACTGGGCTGGCAAAGGGCATCAGAGGCTAAGATGGAAGAAGGTGATATCTGAAAGGGGATTGGCGGGAGCAGCAGCAGTGACAGGGAATCGGTTAGTTACAAAGGGATTAATCCAATAAGAAGGGATAAGGAAGTTACAAAAATAAAAAAGGAGAAAATAAAAATAAACCCTGTGGTATTGGATTGGAATTGAAGGTAAACTCATTGTTTTTTTTATGTAGATCAACAGATGATAGATAGATAGATAGATAGATAGATAGATAGATAAAAATAAAAATAAACCCTGTGGTATTGGATTGGAATTGAAGGTAAACTCATTGTTTTTTTTACGTAGATCAACAGATGATAGATAGATAGATAGATAGATAGATAGATAGATAGATAGATAGATAGATAGATGATAGATAGATATGTAGACATAGATATAGAGAATGCATATATAATAATACATATATCTTCTAGTACTATTCGCCGAGGAAGAATGACACCCCAGGAACGATGAGCACACCTAGTATCCAGATTTTGGCTTCTATGTATCATTCTCCATTAAAAGAAATAAGCTTCCCTTTGAGAAATGGCTGATTCTAGGGCTGAGGCAGGGCAAGTACAAGATGAGCCTGGAACATCTTGCTGTGCCAGAAAGTAAGCAAATGCTCAAAGATTTATGGTATCAGAAGCCAGCTTGGCAGCTGGACAAAATCTGGGAAATTTTGAGCATCCGAATAAATAATGAGGCAGTGAGTGTGTACTCAACATCTATAACATACTGCTAAAGATCATAACCCAAATCTAATCATGGGGAAACAACAGATAAACCCAAAGTGAGGAACATTCTACAATGTAACTGGTCTGTAGTCTTCTAAATTGTCATGGTCATGAAAGTAAAGGAAAGACTTAGGAATTGTCTCAGATGGAAGGAGACTGGAAAAACACGATAACTAAATGCAATGAATAATTCCGGACTGGATCCTTTTGTTATAAAGGACATCACGGGGCCAAATGATGAAAGTCTAATAAGGTCTGAGAGATAGTACTAACGTATCAATATCAATTCCCTAATTGTGAGTGTTGTATTAGATTATAAAGGAGAATATCCTTATTTGCAGAAAATATATACTAAAGTATCAGGGAGTAATGGGGCATGGTGAAGGCAACTTATTCTTAAGCAGTTCAGGGAAGGGGGAAGTTTTGTGTGCTATTATTGTAACTCTTCGGTACCTTTGAAGTTATTTCGAAAGAAAAAGGCAAGGAAACAGTGAATGAAACCCCTGAATCGGCGGAGAATGAGAGGACCAGGCAGTGTAACGTCAGCCACGGACACTGAAGAGTCCCATACGTCTAAGGAGAGGACAGTTAATGATGTGTAGTGTTGCAAAGAGATTGAAGAAGATGAAGACTGAGATAAAGGTATCAAACTTTTACAAATGTTCTATATTGTTAATCATGGCAGCATCTTTATACATATGCAATACAATGAAAAATAAATAACCTATTCCATTCACAGACAATACCAGATGTGCATATGGATTTGGCTTCCATTTGGAAGCAACTAATAACTTCTAACAACTCCTTGGCTTCCTTGGGCCCTAAGATTCAGAGGTTGGAAACCTGCTCTCACTACAAAGCGTTACAATTTTAAAAAGAAAATCTCAACGACATAATCAAGTCAGCTCTTGTCAGTAAACCAGGTCTCCCAGTTCCTAATTTTAAAAGGGTTCTTTATATAATTTAGTCTCGTGATATAATTTAATGTTCACATTTTGGGCCAAAATATTCTGTATATCGAATTATTATTGTCTCCAAGTAATACATGTTCGTTATAGACAGATGAACAGAGAACAAATTTTAAACCACCTATACTTTTAACATCCAAAAATAATGTCAGCAGTTTGATGCCGATTTCAGACTTTTAAAATGCAAATCACATCTATAAATTTTTGTTGCAGTAAGAGATAGATCCTACCCTGTGCTAGTTTGTATCTTGCACTCTCCTCCCTTCCCTCAATGTACGGCAAACACCGACTCAGTCACTAAATATACTTCAGCCACCTCGTTTTTAAGGACGCGGTAAGGAATTCCATTGAGCAAATGGGCAGTGACTTATGTAATCATGTTCCTATTTTAGGACTTTTACATTAAGCGCGGAGAGAGAGCGTGGAAGAACCTGCGGACGAAGCTTGGACGACTAGAGAAGAGGGTAGGTTAGGGGACAGCTAGGTCGCTGGACAGGGTTTTAAGCACACAGGGACGGAAGAAAGTCAGCACGGCCGCGGCCGACGAAGAGCAAAGGACCTGTGGAGTCAGATTTGGGAGAGACGCGAGGCAGAGGGCGTGTAGTACCCAAGGGTAAAGGGCACCGAATGGATGGAATCCGAGACCCTCCGAACTTGGAGCGAGACCCCGGGCCCGCCAGCCGCTGCGCCGCCGCTCCGCACCGACAGAGGGAGCTGTGTCCTCAGCAGTTCGCGGTGGGCGGCTCCCAGCTGTCGGCCAGATGTGGCCAGCTGGACCGCGGGAAGCGCGAAGCTATACCGGAGCCCCTGCAGACCTGCAGGAGGAGGAAGAGCGAAGAAGGGACGGCAGGGGGCAAGGGTGGTGGCAGAATACTCCACCGTCGCTGCTCTGCAGGCTCCCGTACAGCCTTCCCTTGTGTGGCAAAAGGACAGAGCCTCCTGCCCAGAAGAGGCGCCGTTCCGATTCCCACAGAAGTGCAGTATGGCTGGCAGCGGCCCTGGGGCTGGCTTAGCCTGACAGAGCTGGGTCAACCGGGCGGGGCTTGGGGCCCACGGGAGACCCACGCGGCAATCTGCGGCGGGTAAAAGCCGGCCTTGAGGACTGAACTTTTTGAGTACTCAGCCCTCGACTCCAGACGCTCCAACATCCACACACACACAGAGACCCTCCCTGCGCTTTTTCTGCCTTGGGTGCGGTGTGCATTCAAGGAGAGAGAAACTGAGGCACAGCAGGACGGGGCACTGAGTAGATCTCCACCTCCCCATATTGTTTGGAGTGGAGAAGTTGGGCTACAGGTTCGTAGTCCGAAGCTCCAGTTAAGGACCCCAGGACCAGAGACAACCTCAGGGATTCCGCCCCTTGACTTGTCTGCTGTCCCCACCCCGAACGCTCCCCGGGGTCTGGGGTAATCGGCTGCTGCGCGCTGCTGTAATTGGCGGTGCAGACCCGCCTGGCGTAGGACCCGGAGGGCGGCGCAGGGGCGAGCGAGGGGCTTAATTGCAGGGCTTTGGCCCACAGTCTGGGCTGCAGCTCCACTGGGAGGGAAGGAGACGGGCCCCTTAGCTCTGCAAAACTGGGAGTGTGAGGGGGTGAACCCCAGCGAGAGTGCGGGGGGAGAAACGGGATGCCTTGGGAGGGCTGCGGGTCGGGGGTTATGGGGCAGATTCTAAACTCTCCACCCCAACCCTAGAAGCCCTGGTTCGTTTTGGCCGAGACTCCTCCCTGGTTCTGACCCGACCCCCCCCCACCCGCTCCCTTTTCTGCCGCCCCCGTCACCCCCCTTCTCGTATCCCCAGGGCGCTCCCACCCTGGGGAAGAATGTGCCCTCCTAGCGCACCCTTGCCATGGTAACGGCACACCCCCACCCCCGCGCACCGCAGCGGCCGGCCTGGCCCTGCGGGTGGAGAGAAAGGCGGGGAAGGGGGGCGGGGGGCGGGCGCCTCCCTGCCCCGCGGACACACCTCGGCTGCCCTGGTTGCCACAGCAACCAGAGGCGTTTCCAAGTGCGCAGCCGCGAAGTGGCAAAGGGTTCTCCTCAAGATCCCTTACCCCTCAAACCCACCAGCAGGTGACTCTGGCTCCGGAGAGATACCTTCCCCCCAAACTTAAAGGACAAGGCCCAGAGAGGCATCATGGGGCGTCCCAGCTTTCACTCATGGCGAGCAAAGGCAGCCGGAGGGCCCCAGAGAGCCTGGAACCTGAAAAGGGATACCCCTGTCGTCAGCCCGTCCCCCTCCTGCAGCAGAGCCCGATGGGGGCGCTGGCAGCAGGAAGCCGGAGAAGGGCCCGGAGGCGCGCAGGCCCTACAGCAGAGCTGTGATTACAGGGACCTGTCCCTCCCGCCCCCGGCTCCCACTCTCATTAAGTCATTTTTTCCCCTGTTGGAAAGTCCCCGTGCCTTGAGCTCAGGGGCTGGGGCGACCGCAGGCAGCTGCCGGCAACCACATGAGAAAGGGGGGTGGGAGGGGAGGAGGGGGGCAGCGACTAAGGCCTGGCCATGGTCCAACGTGGAAGGCCCCCTACCGGGTGCTAGCGGGGGGCGCATTAATTCCGGAGTAGGGGAAGATCCCAAATGTCCCTGACCTCACTTCTCCCCCTCCAGGGCACTCCTAAAGCTCCCAAGTCTATCTTTAAATGCCTTTCCCCTCCTCTTTTTTTTGGATACTGGGACCTTGGGCGACTGAAAAGCAGGATCCCACCCCAGCCTGGCTGCCTCTCCCTGACCCTTAACCACACTAGTGCCTGCTGACCTGTCCACAATCCTCTATGTTTGTTCCCTCCCTCCTTTTGGGATCATCTAGGCTCTTTTTTCTCCTGCAAGGGGGTAACCTGTCCATCAGGTGAATGAGGTTGGGGGCAGGGGAGGTCCTCTCCTCCTATGAGTGATCTCTGGCTACCTTCTGCTCCCATTCCCAAATCTCACCCCTAGTCCTCCCCAAGCTATCGGCAAGTTCTTCCTCCCATCTAAACTCCACCCTCCCACTTTATTTCAGCCCATTTTCCCTATTCCCAATCAGCACACTAATTCCTGCCTTGCCCTTCAGGCAGTATGCAGAAGTCCAGGGTTTCTCGGGCCCCATTTTCCCACTCCTCATCATCTCCACATCTCTGTTTACGGCCCTTACCAAGTCCCACACACCCTCTTCAATTATGGGGTCCATTGTTGTCCCAGAACGCTAGTCAGCTTCTGGCTCAGAGAGAGAGAGGATGGGAGGTGGGGGAGATGGCCAACACCCTATTTGTTCCTTCCCCAACTTTTCCTCCCCTCCATTACAGGTCAGGCTAGCAAATATCAGATCACCATGACTTTACTCCCTAGAACATGTCTCCTCCCCTACAAGTCAGTGTCCAGCCCCCTGCCCCACCCCACCACCCACATCTCCCTCTTGAGGCAGCATACTGTGCAGTGTTGCTGCCCCTACATTATTATCCCAACCCTGATCCTATACCTCTCATCTTCAGTCTCCCCTCCCCCAGTTCTGTCCTCCTTCAGCCTAGAAGGCAAAGGAGGGTGAAGCCAAGACTAATGCTATAGAGGACACTGCTGGGTGGGAGAACCCCCCCTCCATTTTCCCCACCCCTTCTTTCCTTCTCCCTGGGATGGGAGGGAGGAAGGGGGCAGGGAACCCAGCCCCCACAGCTCTCTCCTGGGTGAACAAGAGGAAAGGAATGAGGCAGGTGTGTCTGGCTGCTCCTGCCTACCCCTCCTCCCGGGGGACTATCACCCCCCTGCCTGTGGGGCTGTCTTCTGGGGGATGGTGAGAGAAAGCCTGTCTTCCACAGAGGCAGCAGAGCTGAGCATCTGGAAGGCCCTGCTGCCTTAGGCATATCAGGGATGCAGGGAATGGAGGGGAGGGAGCTGAGAGTAAGTTCGTGGAGGCAAATCTCCTAGTTAGTGGGCCTACAAGGGTGCCTCCTTTCCTTCTCACCCCTACCCAGGGGTAGGGACACCTGGGACAGGGGTAGGGAAATTTGGGGAATTTGTGCAGGCTGACAACTGGGGAAAGGACCAAGACTTTGTCTGATTCATCAAGAGGGGTGCCATTCTGGAATAGACTGAGGAGGCCAGCAGGATCCCCAACTGTGAGCAGCAGGAGGCCTGGATGAAGTACATGAAGTGCTCTTTTCCTGAGATCCTAACCCCATACCCCCCCCCCCCTTCACTGCCCTTGTCCTTGAGGGTCTGTTTAGAAAACATCAGATCTGAGAGTCAAGGAGAATGCAACACTGGACCCAAACTGCCAGCTCAGCAGTGTCCTAGGGACATGAGAGTGGAGAGGGATTACTGACCTAAGGGAGGCAAGAGACCCAGAAAGGATGTCCCTCCTGAGTCTTACTTACATACCTTGCCTCTCCTGCCTGGACTCAGAGACCAGAATCCAGACAGTGAGTCTCCAGGCCCTCCCCCGCCACTCTCTTCCCAGCCGCACCTCCTGGCCCCACCTGCTCCCTGGGGCGCTGGGCTGGGTTGAGCTGAGTCTTGCCCAGGATTACTCCTCTCAGAGTGCCTCCTGTCTCTGCCGACGGTTGCTGCTGGGCACGGCCACTCGTCCTGGCTTGTGGCAGAGGGCTCAGGCACAAGGTGGGCGGTTAGAACTCTGGCACCAAGGGTCCAGACCCAGCCCTTTCTCAATGTTCCCACTGCTTCCATCCAGTCCAGGCCACATCTCTGGTTTGGAAGATGGTTTTAGCCTCCTAACTGGCCTTCCAGCTGTCACCTTGTCCCCCTCAGCCAGTTCTTCATACAACAATCCATATGGGGATCAAACCATGACACCCTCCTGCTTAAAACTCTCTGAAGGTTCCTATTCCTCTTCAATAAAATCCCAACACCTTACCTTGGCCTGGAAAGACATGAGATGTGACCTTTGCCCACCCTCCGAGCTCTTCTCCTTGCTGATCTGCCCCTTGATTTCTTGACTCCAATCACAATGGCCTCTTCACTGTTCCTCCAACAGGCAAAGGTCTTTCTTACCTCAGAGCTTTAGCATTCCCGTGGCCACATGGCCTGTGCCTGGAAAGCCCTTACTCACAAGCTTTGCAGGGCTCTCTTCTCATCTTATCGTGCAGGTCTCAGCATGAGTGTCACAACTCAGAGAGGCCTTACTTGACCAGTGGCTTTATCTAAAGCGGCCGTACTCCCAAGTCACTCTACAGCCAGCACCCCACTTTATTCACAGCACAAAGTATTGTCCGAAATGACCTTTTTGTGTATTTGCTTGTTTATTGTCCATCTTCCCCAGCAAGAATGTAAACTCCGAGCAGGCAGGTGCTGTGTCTGTCTTATTCACGTCTGTAAACCTAGTGCCCCTCATCCCCCCAAAGAGTGCCACGAGGAGAGTGCAAAATAAATATTTGTTAAATGAACGATGAGGGGAATGATAAGGGGCAGAGGCCAGTGGAGAAAATATCTGGGGCCTTTATAGAATCACTTCAGCTCAATTATGTCCATTTCTTCTTTTTAATCCTGTTCCCCCCGGGCCCATCAGCTTCCATTCATTCCCTCCCACTCCAGGGGAAGGGATGAAAGGATGAAGGACACAGGATGAGAAGCTGCCTGGCTGACACTTATCCTAGGGTGCGGGGCAGGTCCTAGATCAGCTGAGCTGTCTGAGCTTGGGTCAGGGACAGGGAGGGGAATCAGTCCTACAGGCCACAGAAGTGATTGGCGGGGTTCAGACAGGCCTGGACTGTCCCCGCGTCCTGATTGCAGACCCTCAGAGCTGGGAGGTTCCCATAAAATCATGCCGTCCAACCTCCTCTCCCAGGAGCCGAGGAGATGCTGCCGGGCCAAGATCGCAAGCCACAGAGGGCCAGGCTCAAGGAGGAGATCCCTTCTCGCGGCCCAGGGGACCCCGGGCCTCTCACTTGCAGACGCTGACCCACTCGGTGATGCGACACTCTTCGCAGACCACGAAGCAGCACCAGTGGAAGCGGCAGTGGCAGCGTTCACTGCGCGTCTGGCGCAGGATGTTGTGGCCGCGGCCGCAGCACATGCTGCCGCAGCCATCGGGGCCCGTGCTGCTCTTGTTGCACAGGCGGCCCACGGTGCCCGCCGAGTCCAGGCGCGGCTCATGCTCGCAGAAGTCGGGCGACTTCTCGAAGTAGACCAGGTCGGCGGGGCTGGCCCGGCGGCGCGGTCCGGGAGCGCCGGGGGCGGGCGAGGGTGCCCCGGCGGGGCCGGGCTCCAGCTGGCCGCCGTTGCGGTTGTGCGGACGGATGAGCGTGGCGCGGTGGAAGCGGCTGCGCAGCAGAGCCCCTACGGCGCGGAACTCGGGCGTCACCTGCCAGCACGTCTTGAGCTGGCAGCTGCCTGACGTGCCATGGCATTTGCACTTCCGCCGCATGTTCTCCATCACCGCCTGCGGAGGGAAGCACCATGAGGGCTGACGCTGGCGACCAGCCCCACTGTCCTCCTCCCAACGCTGAGGTTGGCCTGCGAGAATCTCAGAGGCTTTTGAAACCAACTCCCATTGTACAGAGGTGAACGCCGAGGCCCGAGGCCCGAAGCTGCTCTTCTGCAGCTCTCCCCTCCACCCCACCCTGTACCAGGCCAGGCCCTGGGGGAATTCCCTCCTTCCTGCTCCCTCCCCTCCTGCCTGCCTTTCCAGCAGCTGCAGGGGGCCCTTGGGGCTGGAGGCTCTTCCTTCCTGAGGGGGGATCCCAGATCTTCAGGGAAATTCCCTCTCCTTCCATCCCTAGGGTAGGGGCCAGGAGCAGGTGGGTGCCGGCCCTACTACATCCCAGCCCCAAAGCCTCTGGCCTCACTCCAGGCTGTGGGGTGGGGGGCTGCGGTGAGTCTGAGAAAGCCCTCGTCCACCCCAGCCCTCAGGTCCCAGCTCCCAGTCCCACAGCCTTTTGTAGGGAAGACAAAGGAGAGGCAGACAGGGGCCACCGAGATTGCCCACCCCCATTTTTCTAGCTGGGGCTTATTCTGCCCTATGCTGAGTGCCACGGTTCCACCTAGCAAAAGTGAGCACCAGCAGGGGCCAAAGCTCTATCTGAATACAGAACAGAAAGGAACCCAGAGAGAGCAACGCTCTCAGCCCAATGAAAGTGGAGAGAGGTTCCCAGGCCTTCAAGGAAGGTGGCTATGGGAATACAACCTACCCACCCCCACCCAGCTCTCAACCTGCTCTAGAGTCTCTTCCCAAAGAACCCCTTGGCATTATCCCCACCAGAGACCCCTACAGGAAGTTAGTCACATCCTCCTTTCCCCCATTCCACTCCAAAACCACATGCAGACAGGGAGAGCCACGATCTGAAGCCCTCAAACCTGGGCAGTAGGGCCATTAAAAGAGGGACCCTGCCCCTTCAGATCTTCAAGGGCTCCACAGTTTCTATGTGCAGCCTGTGGTGTCAGCATCACGTGGGAACCAGAACCATGCCTCCCCAGGCCAACAGCTCCAGAACATCTGCTTCCCACAGGCAGCAGCCATTAATTAACCAGTTTAACGAGGAGAAGGAGGTGGAGACACTGTTGGTATGGGCTGGGATGGTATCGAAGCTTGGGAAAAGAGCTGCATGGGCAGGGCTGGGTGGGAGCTGGATGTGATCTGAGGGTGGGTGTGCCTCAGTTTACCCCGCCTCTAAGACGAGATGGGAATTGCTGAATCAGCTCAGAGTCTTTATGGAGGAAGAAGATGAAACTGTGGGCTTAGAGAAAGGGAAGTAAGATGGAGAAGGTGCCAGCCAGAATGAGAGGAAGCCAGGGACAAGGCCTGAAAAGGCTGGCAGGGTCAAGAGAAGGGATGGGGATGGAGTAGCCAGGAAAGGAGGGTGCTGAGCTACCATGAGGGCCAATGAGAAGCCTTAGTGTAGACTTGACACTATAGAACAAAAGAGCACAGGCTCAGAGCTCAACTGCCTGGGGATGAATCCTGCCTCTACCACTTTCTCACTAGTTGTATCACCTTGGCAAGCTTCTTAGTCCATCTGCCTCAGTTTCCACATCTGAACATGAGGTTAATAATAGTGTCCACCTCGCGGGTAGCTATAAGGATTAAATAGGCTAAATGTAGTAAAGTGCTCAGGACAGCTCCTAACACATATTAAGCCCTCAGTAAATGCAAGCTATTATTACTTTCTATCTTCTCCTTTTTATCTATTTATGTATTTACTTAATTTGTTTTTAATGAATGACCTTTGAGGTATTTGAGGGCAGGGGAGAAAGGAGGAAGGCAACCATAACAGTTCCACGGTGGCCCTAGGAACCTCACTTAGCCCCTCACTGTGCAGGAATCTCCCACTCTAGACTGCACAGAAAGGCTGGGAGCGGAGATGTGGATGATCTAGTTCAACCTTCTCCCTCTATAGGGAAGGAGACAGGGTGGCAGGGCCAGGCCTAGACCCCTGAGGTCCTGACTGCCAGCCCAGTCTTTTCTCTAGTGATCACCCCAGGAAATGGGAGGAGCAAGTTACTCTTAGGGGGTCCTATGCCCTTCCAGGGCAGGGGTTGTTTCGTCCCTGTATCCCCAGGCCTAGTTCAGTGCCTGGCGCTCAGTAGATACTCAATGCATGTTTGCTGGCTGAATTAGGAGCGGGCAAGGAGAAGAGTAGGGAAAGCAGTGTGGTTCTCAGAAGACAGGTAGGCCTGGGGGAGGGGCGGGCCCTAGGCAAAGGGATTTGCAGCGGGCCAGGGGGGCGGGGTTCTCACCTGCCTCCCGACTCGGTTGTTGTGGAGCCTCATGCGCGCGTGGATGTCTCTGTGAGGCTCCCGGGAGTCCAGAAAGTCCTTAGAGAAGCGCTCCCCGAAGCCCACGTCTGGGCTGCAGCCGCCCCACTCCCAGGAGTCCTGCAGGCCGGGGCTGGCAGGGGGCAGGGCCGGGTGTTCCGGGACTCCGTGGCTCAGGCCCTTACCGCGCTGCAGCGCGTCCAGCTGCAAGCGATGCAGCTTCCTACGGAAGGCCTCCTCGTCCCCGCGCCGGGAAGCGTCGCAGCCGCATGCACGCAGTTTGCCCAGGGCGCAAGCGTTGGACACGGCGTGCACCACGCCTGCCGCCGCGATGGCATAGGCAAAAGCGCTCTCTCGGAAACCTGCAGTTAGAGACCCAGAAAACATGGACTCAGAGGGGCCCCGACATCCCAATCCCCTGCCCACCCTGCCAAACCTTCTGGTCATACCGAGGAGAAACTTTGGGCCAGTGTGGGGGAAGGTCTGGTACAAGGACACAGAGTCAAATAAGGGCAGGTGTCACACCAGAACACCAGAAGCCAGATGTTCAGCACACAGGATGGGGGGGGGGGGGGTTTCTCCTTAACAGCCCTCTTCTTTTTGCACTCACTCATGCTTTTCATTAACATCACCCTTAACAAGCTCAGAATTTGTGTCTACAACTCCCTTTGGGCAGAAAGGGGGGGGGGGGGAGTTTCTCCTTAACAGCCCTCTTCTTTTTGCACTCACTCATGCTTTTCATTAACATCACCCTTAACAAGCTCAGAATTTGTGTCTACAACTCCCTTTGGGCAGAAAGTATCTAGTAAACATATTCTTTTTAAGATCAAGGACTTAATTTATTACCTCTCATTGTGATATCTGTGATTTTAAAATAAGCCTTCAGAAAGAAGGCAAAATTTGACATAAAGAATAAATTAACAGTGACAGAATTCTAGGCCCCAGGAGATGTCAATGGGCAGGAGGGTAAGTAAGAGGAGATGATCTGCTCCCAAAGCTCCCTGCCCCGGTCTGGTGTGTGCCCACTTTAGGCCAAGCACAGGATCCACCCTGATGGCCAGACTCAGACGGAGACAGAGAAATGAGTCAGCAGAGCTTCCCCCTTTTTTCCCACAGGACATCCCTGAAAGCCATTCGGAAATGGGCACCACACAGCCAATCTGCCTGTGGTCTGTCTAGGTCAGCTGAGGAAGTTGTTTGAGGGATGCTAGAGGTAAGTTCAGTGTCCTGCATGGGTCTGGCATATAGTAGTGTTGCAAATTGAGACGGGAGGGCAAGTTGAGGCAGACACTTGTCACTGGATGCTCAGAAGGCACGAAGACTCTTTCTGACCAAGGCACTCTCAGGGGCCCAGGGCTGGGCCTGCCTGGCCACTGACTTGTCTACACTGCCTTCCTTCTTGGTGCTCCAGCCAGAGCCATCCTCTGGGACTGCCCTGAACCTGTGGCAGGGGAGGCCTACTTGCAGAGGAAGATTCATCTCTCAGACCTGGAGGTTACTTCTTGCTTATTCTGCGTCTGAGAAAGGATCAGCTAGGAGTAGGTCTGGTACAGTCTCTGACCAGCCTCTGGACCCCAAAGAGAGGGCAGGCAGTGGGAGAGGCCAGGAGCAAGAGCAGCTCTCACACAGGAAGGAGAATCCACCTGTACTATGGCCACTATGGGAGAAGCCCAGAACCTGGCAGGAGGCTGATGGCCTTGGAGGAGGCCAGAGATTCAGGAAACAAAAACTCTGGTTCCTTCCACTCTGGCATCAAAGACTGGGACAACATGTTCTCAGAGGCTTTGCAGACCCTGGAGAGCCAACCAGGACTGGACAGAGACCCTGGCCCAATCCTACACCTAATCCTCACTCCCTCCATCACAGAGCTCTGTCCTCGTCTCCCTTCCCAGACACACACACACACACACACACACACACACACACACACACGATGTTTAGTAGTGAAGAACTGATTTCTGGAGCCAGATTGCATAGGTTTAAATCTTGTTTCTTCCACTTACTAGTTGTTAATAGCTACGTGATGTTGGCCAAGTGACTTAAACTCCCCGTGCCTCAGTTTCCTCATCTGTAAAACAGGGTTGTTATTATTACCTGCCTCATTATTGTTCCAAGAATTAAATGAGTTAGTAAATTTAAAGCGATTAGAATAGTGCCTTATTCATAGTAAGTACTGCGTAAACATTAACTATTATTAAGAAATTCTTCCTGCTGTCTGACTTCACTCATTCCTGCTGCATTTCCAGGCCATTGTCTGTTTCACCCTGATCAGGGGCAGAGCCCAGCAGCTCATGAGCCATTCTAAGATAAGTCACTTGGGCCATTAGAAGCCCTTGAAGCAGACTGCTATTCTCTGTCCTTTCTAGTTCATGGCATCTCAGTTCCTCTTTCCATAAGGAGCCCAGATATGAGCAGACCGGAGGGTTGGGTATTGAGCTGGAGCCTTCAAAGGGGATACTGGAAATTGGCAGGAGCCACAGAGGAGTAGAAACTGCTCTGGGGCGGTGGGGCCTAAGGGGAAGGAGGGTGTACCCAAGTCCTTGGGAAGCACACCCTACATTTATCCCTTGCCTTTTATCTGTGGAACTCTGAGCACTTCTCTTATTGTTGGGGGAGTCATCAGCCTGCTCCTAGGACACATGGCAATACTCAGACCTCCAGAGGTAGCCTGGGTCTCAGAAATCACCCCTGCCACCACCACCACCAAACACACATACACATTATGCAAAAGGGGAAAGCCCAAGGTCACAGGGGTTATGAAGCTGGACCCAGACCCAGCTCTCCCAGTTCCCAGGCCTGGCAACTTTCTGCTGAAGGACATTTGGCTCTAAGGGAGTCCTGCTGCTCAGAAAGAAACCCAGGTAGCCCCATATTCAGTTCCTATGTCCTTGTCTGAACATGGCACCATGAAAGAGCAAAAGACTATTCTAGGGTTTTTTGAAGGACCAGCAACCATCTTTCAGGCTCTGTCACATTCAAGGGTAGGCCTGGAGAAATGTAGCCCACAGCCTGCAGAAAACACCCCTACCCCGTGCAGCTAAAGATGCCTTCTCCTACACCAATCTGTGGCTTCTGACAGCTGTCACAGCCACGTGTAGAGGTGACCAGGCCCGTGTGGTCACGCTCTGCTCCAAATATCCAGGACTCAGAGAAGTCCAGCCCACTGAGTCTGCCCCAGCTCCCGTTCAGGGCCCCAGTTTCGGTCCTGGCCCCAACTGTCTGGGGCAGACGCAGGCACCGTGCCATCTGGCCAGCTGGAGGGGGAGCGGGGTGGGGCCATGGCCAGCTGGGCTGCCCGGAGCAGGGGGGGGGGAACTAGTTAAGACACACAATTAGCCTCCCTGCCTTTGATCTGGGACAGGGACTGCCAGCATCTAAGTGGAGTCAGCTGCTGCTACAGGCCGCAGCCAACAGCCAGGAAGGGCCTGGGAGAGGAGGTTTGGAGGACAGGGGAGTGTGAAGGAGAGAGGATTTGGGAGCCAGTGGGAACTAGGAGAGGTTAGGGAAGCTTGAGTCCTGCCCACTCAAGTCAAAGAGGGAGGGAAGGGGAGAGGTCTGGTCTCCATTCCCTTCTTGCAAACAATCTGTGTGTGCTCATGCTCGTTTGCCTGGGCAGAGAGAAAGAGAGAATTGTATGCATGTGGAAACACTCAAGCGTGACAATGAATGGGACAACATGTTTGCATAAACATGAGTAGGTGTTTGTGTGTGTCTGTGTGTACGCATATCGGTTTTATTTCTTGGAGTACTCCCCCACTGCATCAGTTCACTTCTGGGCACAAGGTGGGAGCTTGTGTTGGCCTTGCAGCTTGGAAGGTGGTACAGCAGGGCTTTGGGTGCAAGCTCTAAAGTCAGCTGGCCTGCATTTGAGTTCTGGCTCTGCTGCTCACTTACAAGCTGTGTGACTAAAGGCAAGTTATCCAACCTCTCTTTGCTTCATTTGTAAAATAAGGATAATAATAGGACCTACCACATGGGGACCATTTGAGGATCCTAAAGTATGGATAAAGTGCTTTAAAATAGCACCTGACACACAGCAAGTGCTTAATACATGTTGGCTAATTTATTGGGTGTCATTAGAATAATAGGCTCTTAGGTGATCCTGGGATATGATTGCCTTGCCTCAGTTTCCCCATCTGAGTGTCACCACATACCCTAAGAGACCCAGACTCAAATCAAGACTCCCCAAGGATGGATGTAAAAGTGAGGTGGGAGAAGAAAGAGCCAGGGCCTTGGAAAGCAGAGGCAGGACACTCAAACTGCTGGTTTCCCCTGGGCTGGGAACCCGGCTTGCTGCAGAGCCTCATGCCCCTCTTTCCATCCATTCTAAATGGGTCTGGACCTGAGCGAAGGCAGTACCTAAACTGTGTGGGAGCTCCCTGGACCTGCTTTTTGAATCGACTACACTCCCCTCCATCAAGCCTCCCCCAACCTCTCATCCCCTCTCACTCCCATGCCTGAGCCCAGCCCCAGCACCTCTTCCTCAAATCTCTCTTCCATCCCATCCCCACATCCTGAGTGAGCAAAGGAGGGGTTCTCTGTTCCCCGCAATGAAGAGCTCCCTCTCTAACAGCACCTAGCCTAGGCATCAACTGTCTGGGTCCTTAGCACAAAAAGCTGGACATACCAGTGCCACTGGCACTTAGGTCATTGCTGCTCCTGGGGTCCCACAGCTTTTTTCTGATCCTCTCTAGTCCCCTGAAGTCCCCTACACCTGTTGCACACCCCCTGGACTCCAGTGCCCCTTTAAGCCTCTCCTCGTCTGGGTAAAGACTGTTACACGGCCTGCTTTCCCAGGCTTGTGCACTACAGGTGTTCAAGCACCCTTTCCCCTTTCCTTCATCAGAACCCCATCCCTCCAGCCCAACCCATCTCCAGGAAGATGTCGGGACAATTAGATGACAGTAACAGCATTAAGGAAGGCTCAAGGGACCACCTTCCCACCTTCCCCCAGCAGTCTCTGAAATATATACATGGCAGAATCCACACTGAAGAGAACCTCACTGGCAGCTGGGTTGGAAGAGGAGTCAGCATTCTGGTATTCCACTTGGGGGAAACTGAAGTCACCTGACGCCACAATGGACAAGCCATAGATTGAAAAGAAGGGAGACCAGGGAAGGAAATAGATCAGGGGCTGGCTGCAACCAAGAGTGGCCTCATGGAATTCAAACTTAGCTAGTCCTGGAGGAGATGGGCCAAGATGGATCAGGAAGTGACCCTGGAGGAGAGTGAACCCGGATGTGGGGTAGGGGAGGGGTGCAGCGGTGGCTGGCAGAGGGGGGTGGGATTGATGGCAGTTTTCTTTCCAGAAGCCCAGAGTCCCCTCTGAGGAAGGAGAGTGGAAATGAGGTGTGCGGTGTCGCAATGGGGGGCAGAAGCCATAGAGGTAGGACTGTGTCACGAGGCCCAAGGCCAAGGCCGCCGCCTCCCGCGCAGCCGAAGGACGGAGCCCAGCCCCCTGCTGGAGCCCAGGAGCCGCTGTCCCGCCCCCTGCCCGCGCTGGGCGCCTCCCCGCCCCGGCTAGCCCCGGCAAGTCTCCCCCCTCCCCTCCAACCTTCCCCCAACCCGTCCCCCCAGCTCACCTCCCGCTTATTAAACTGCAGGTGAACCCGGGAGCGCCTGGCGCCGCGCCAACCCCACGCGGTTCCACCGCTCCGAACTCGCCCTCAGGCTTCAAAGACCCCTGGTCCTGCAGCAGGCCACACGGGCCCCGCCGGGCTTCACTCAGTCAGAGGGGACACCGAGGAGGGGGAGAGTGATGAAGAGGGTGCCTCGCCTCGCCTCGCCTCCCCCGGAGCGGCAGGGGGGAGGACCTCAGCGCCTCCCCGAGTCCCCAGTGAGCGGAACCCGACGCGAGGGCGACGGATCCCCCCCGCGGGGCCCGAGGGCCTCGGAAGGAAACGGGGCTTCGGGAGCGTGGGTGCCCTAGAAACCCGACGGTGCGAGCGGGCGCGCGGCGACGGCGAGCAAGATGCCGAGGCCTGTCACTCGGTGTCAGCGAGCGCGGGCGGGCCGGCCGGGGGTCCCGGGCCTCCGCCCGTGGACGGCTGGGGGGCGCGGGCTGCTGCGGGGCGGGAGGGGAGGGTGCGCGGGGAA
>NW_007729385.1:85830-88751 GCF_000696425.1 Galeopterus variegatus | reverse complement strand
GGCGGCCCGGGGCGGGGCTGGGGAGGCCGGGGCGGCCCCGGACTGGGGGGCCCGAGGGGTGCAAGCAGGGCTCCTGGTGGAAAGGGAAAGGCCCCGGCTTTCTGAGTTCTTCCCGAAGGTGGGGTACATTGGAACATGACCCCGCCAGAAGCCTCAGGCTCCAAGGCTACAGGTATATGGGTATCCCTCTTCCTCCACTGTCATCTGAGAATTAGACAAGTCCCAAGGAGCCAGGGCCACGGGGTCCCCACACTGTCCCACGCAAGCAGCCAAGAGGAGGGCTGGATACCCAGCTAGGCCCAACCAGGAGGCAAGGTCCCCATCTTTCCCCAAAGACCTAAGTCAAAGCCTAAGATACCAGGCCAAGAGGTGGGTGTGAGCGGAAAGGAGTGAGAAAACCTCCTGCCATCTGCAGCCCAAGCCACTCTAGGGATTGTCCAGGTGGGCCCCGGGTCACTCAGAAGTTGAGGAGGGAGGACAGGGTGTGGGCTGTGGCTTCTCTGAGCTGTGAGGGGAAGACAGGCTGATGGGGCTGTCAGGCCTGCTGGGCAGGAGCCACCCAGTGCCTCTGATTCAGAAGGTTTTGGGGGCAGTGAGGATGACACAAGCTAGTGGCATAGCCCACTGGGAAGAGATTCTGTAAGAGGACAGACGTTTTACCTGCTCAGGTTTCCCCCATGGGCAACATTTGACAGAATGTCCCCAACCCCTCTTCGTGCTGCTTCTGGTTTCTTTTTCACAGGCTCTTCCATCTGAAATGTGTTTTACTAAGTACAGGGTGAGTAGAGGCAGGTGACAGATAGGGATATTTCCTGGGCCTGAGATATGTATGCAATGTCAGTGATAGGGCAGGATACCCCAGGGTCCAGTTCTCAGGCATAGAACCTGCCACCCTCAACCCACACGGCCCAGCCAGGAGCCACATCTGCCCCATTTGTCTGATCGCATGGCCTTTCTGAGACCGGAAAGAAGCAGGAGAGCGGCATGGCTGGCAGATGGGCACATGTCGGTGGGGGTGGACTTTCAGCTTGAGGGAGTGGGTTAGGGATGGCTGGCGGGTAGATTCTGGGGTGGAGGTGCTGGATGGGGTAGGCAGAGCGGGTGAGGGGCAGCTACCTCTGCTGAAGATGGGACTCTCGTAGGGGATCTTGTTGCGAGTCTCAAGACTAGAGCAGTTCCAGCGCTGGTCCCGGAACTGGTGTTGGCACTCATGGATGGCGATCTGGATGCCCTGGATGGCTGAGGCGGCCACATCAGGGTGACGCACGCACACCTCCATCTGCCGCCGGCTCAGGCCGGGCAATGTCAGACACACCGTATTGGCGTTGAGCACGGGCTCTGGAGGGAGGCGGAGGCCCAGGATGTCGTTGGGTGCCGACCTGCAGGCATGTGGGGCAGGGTGGGTAAGTGTTTTGGGGGGCCAGGAGAGCCCATCAAACAACACACATGCTGTCCCCAAAGGCCATGATCATCACTCTGTTCCAATCCCTGCTTCTGATTGTTGGGCCCATTAGTACACCCGTAACATTTTCTTTTCCTGACCTCCTCACCATCATCCCCTCCAACACAACCACCCAGCTGCACACTCGCACAAGCAAACACGTGCAAGTGCACACATTACACACTAGGCCTGAGCACCCAGTATGTCCTAAGTATGTTACCAGGCATAGATGCCCGCATACACAGGGTCTCCCAGGAGCCCACTCCCAAAGGCATGTTTCAGACAGGTCACATTCAACACCCACACACTTCACACATTGTGGTGGATACACAGACCCAGGAACACTATATTAGACATAATTACAGACACACGCACACAATCAGAGACACTCACATTTACACCCATGTTCATCTTACACATTGACCCTTGAGCTCTCGCATTCACACACGTACTCAAGCACACACAAACTGCTGTTTACTAACACTGCTCGCTGGGCTCACAATCACACGAACACACACGCACACAGCCCTTCTAGCTGCAGTCTCTCACTGCTCCTACCTGGGCTATCCCCTTCCCGCTCCCCAACCCATGCCCCTGCCCCTGTCCCTACCCCTGCGGACAGGGGCAGGGGGCACCTGTAAGGTGGAACAAGGCAGTTTGAGTTTACTCCAGGAGTGGAGTTGGGGGTGCATTCCCTCAGCACCGCAGGGACTCCAGGCCGGCACTTGCTTCCCCCCTCAGTCACCTCCCCTCCTAGTTGCCATCACTCTCCTGGGCACTGCCCTGTCTCCCTGGACTGCTCATCTTCTGTCACCAGTCCAACCCCCTCCTATAAACGAACGCACTGTCTTTCGTTTGGGCACCATCACTTTCCTGTGACCCTGTCCCTCCCTCTTCCCAGGGTCCCCTGCCCCAGAGGCCCTGGGGGTCCCTGTTCTCCAAGAGGGCGGAGCATGAGGTGAGGGCTCACCTGGGCACGGCGGCAGCCAGCAGCAGTAGGAAGAACAGGAGCGCCCACAGCGGGGGCCGCGGCTGGGGCCGGGGTCGGAGCCGCAGCCAGGGGCGAGGGTGGGCGCTGCCCATGGCGCGCGGGCCGTGACGGGCCAGGAGTGGGGGGCTCACAGCCCGGTGGGACTGGCGAGCCAGGGACGGCGGCGCATGGTCGGCGGGGGTCGGGGAGGCTGCGACACACAGCTCCGACTTGGGTCACGGCTCCCGGAGCAGACGGTGCCCGCCTCCCCGCTCCATGGGGCAGTGCCCCCGGGCACCGCCCTCGGGGGGGGTGGGGAGCGGGCAAACCGGGCACCTCCTGGCACAGGGGTCCGGGGAATTTCCCGAGGCCCCCCTGCGACAACTCCCGGTGCCTCTCGAGGGTAAGGGGGGCCCGGAGGTGCAGCGGGCTGGAGACGAGGGGCTGGGGTGCTGGGGAGCCCCCCAGCGCCGCGCCGTGAGCCTGCGCTTCCGAGGGCGTGCAAAACGG
>NW_007729385.1:69231-85468 GCF_000696425.1 Galeopterus variegatus | reverse complement strand
GAGATCTGCCGCCTCCCCTTTCTCCCTCCCCCCTCCATTTAGTGTCTCAGGGCTCTACCCCACGTGACGTCACGACGGGGGGGGGTGGAGGCGTGTACTCGTCCCGAGCCGCTGCGAAAGCTCAGGATTGGGGGTGGGAGCGGCCGTGCCCGCGGTGGGGGAAGGAGAGGTGTTGGGGTCTGCGAGCACAGGGAGTTGTGTGTGTGCGGGGAGCGCTGGATGGTGTGGGGAAGGCGCGTGTTACGGCGAGGTGTGTGTATGGCTGAGGCCAGCTGCTGGGGAGCACCCCCCCACCCCAACCCACACACCTGCAGGGGCTGGAGGGGAGAGGCTGGCCCTTCTGTGTCGCCTCCCCTACCTCAGAAGGGACTTCCCCGGGGCCTGCCTAGTGAGGCAGGTGTGGGGTCCTGCAAAGGGGTGTGGCAGTCTCTGGCTCTTCCTCTCCTTTGCTGTGTGACCTTAAAGAGGAGCCTCCTGCTCAATGAGACAACCTTTGTCCCTTTGGGAATGGGGTTAGTGAGGCCACTTCATCTAGTCTGAGCTAATGAAGGCAGAAGTGTCAGGCCTCCAGCAAGTGCTTGCTTGGGAGTGGAGCACCCTGACATGGCACACCCTGGGAGAAGAGATCAGAGCGGCTTTTAATCCTAGAAGTGGACTTTGAGGTCATCTTATTTAGTCCCCTTTCATTTCACAAGAAAATATTGAGACTCAGAGAGGGTCATGACTTACTTAAGGTCACACAGCAAATGAGTGGAAGAGTTAAAACTGAACACAGTTCTCCCGACTGCCAGTGCAGCAGCTGTGGCGGCAGCACTGAGTGCTGCTTGCCTGTGCCTGAGGATGCTCTGAGTCTTACCCTGGCCTTGCCTTGGCCCCACCTGCACGTGGTCCTCTAGGAGCTCCCCAACACCAACCTCCTGGCTCAGGACCACCCCTCTGTGGAATACTTTCCTGTGCCCACTGAGTGCTGCTTGCCTGTGCCTGAGGATGCTCTGAGTCTTACCCTGGCCTTGCCTTGGCCTTGCCTTGGCCCCACCTGCACGTGGTCCTCTAGGAGCTCCCCAACACCAACCTCCTGGCTCAGGACCACCCCTCTGGGGAGGTGCCTCTCCTCCCCAGTTGAATACCTCCTCCTCCATATTGGGTGAGTGTGCTGGGCCCAGGCCTGAGAGACAGAGGGTTGGGAGAAAAGAGGTTCTGGCTTCTGCTTCTGGTTCTAACCTGGGCCCTATTAGTGAATCTTGCTCCTGCTGTGGCCTCAGCATCCTCCTCTGTAAAATGGGCACAAGCCTCCCACTCTATACATACAGATCCCTCCCACCTGACTTCCCTCCTCTCTCTGAAGAGAGCTCAGCCTGTCCTAAGGACAGAACTAAGGGAGCCTCTGGGCTCAGAGACAAAAGGGGCCCATTCCTGGAATTGCCAATCCCTAGGGAATTGGAGGAGAGGGGTGGGGCCTTCCTTGTCCCCAGACTGTCAGGTGGTGGGGCAGCCTGAGCAACAGCAGGCTGACAGCATACTGCCCCCTCCTTTCCCCCATCTCTGCCGGCAGTCACCGCAGCTGTCAGGAATTAAGGGCTTGAGGCTGCTGGGGGTGGGGGTGGGGCAGTGGGGGGGAGCAGTCTGGCTGGACAGCAGGAAAACAGCCGGGGGCAGGAAACAGACTGCGTCAGCCAGAGCCTTGTTTGACCCCAGCCGCCCCCTGCCTTCCCCACTCTCCCCCACCATGCTGCAGGGACAGGGACAGCTTGGGACTAGAGTTTGGGAAGGGTGTGGGTAGGGATAGAGTAGGACCAGAGCAAACACAGGAGGGAAGCAAGCATGGACCCAGGGTGAGGTAGGGCAGCAGCAAGCTGAAGAGTCATGTTCCCACTGGCTGTTGGGGAAACTGAGGCCCAGAGAGGATTGGGGACAGGCCCAACATGACACAAGGAACGTGTTCATAGTCAGACTGCACATCTCCTTACTCCCTGTCTAGTGCTAACCCTAGCATTTCCCACGCTTGATGATGCGTATGTGTCCCCTGGGGAAGGCCATTGTGGGAAATACTGATTCCAGGCCCCATGCAGCTGAATCAGCCTTTCCAGCGACAAGGCCTGGAGGTCTGCATTTCTAACCAGTATCCCAAGTAATTTTGGTGGGGACCACCTTTGGGAAATGCTGCCAACCTCATTGAATGGCTGATTTTTCCTTTGGCCTCCCTCTGACAAGGGAGGGTGTCTTTGCTCCCCCACCTCCACTGTTTATGAAATATAGATAGAAGTGCAAAGGAGAGAGAGAAGACCTTTTCTTTGAAAACCCCAAGAGGCAAATAACAATTCCCAAGGCTGGCACTCAAGCGTGGCTCTGGCCCGATATCATGAGGGGAGTCTAGGAATCTAGGAGTGCCCAAGTCTGGAGCACTTCTCAGTCCAGGGAGGGGAGGGTATATGTAGGCACAAGACCTTGGCATGTACGTAGATGAAGCCCAGGGAGAGTGTCTGCAGCTGGGGTCCCAGCCCCATATGACCCACGCCATGGCCAAGCCCCTATCGGCAGTCCCCTCCCTGGCCCTGCCCTGGGCCCTGGCCCTCAGCCCAGCCTCAGCCCCCGCAGCCGCCGCCTGAAACCACAATTATAGGGGCCACTGGGGGTGGGGGGTGCACTGGAGATGAAAGGCAGCTTGGAGAATGGTTCCAGCTGTGGCAGCTCTGGGGGAGATCACAGGGAAGGAGGGCCAGGGGAGGAATCAGGGTAAGAACAGGTGGGACCCTCCCAGTCCCAGCCTAGCCCAGTCCAGCCTCGGCTCAGTCCTGATGCTCAGGTGGAGAAGTTTCTCTTGGTGAAGAAGAGAGGGAAGGAACCCCAGACCAATAAGGGGGCTCTTTGTCTTGTTGTCCAGGCCTCAAGGACCACCACTTCTCAGCAAGGTAAGGGGCAATAGCTTGCTGCTTCAGTCTTCCCCAACTCCTAATATGTTTTGTCATTGAGGGAAATGTTTTCTGAGCCCTTGGCCTCAGGCTGAGGCCTCACCCAGTCTCTTCACCCATCTGCCTGCATTCTGCCTGTTCCTGATGTGGTCACGCACACATCTGGGGTGCCTCTGTGCCCTTCCCCCCACCTCCCCAATTCCACATCTCCCCCACCCCTCAGCCAGCAGGGGCCCTTGATGGCTCAGACTGTGCCTGGAGCTGAGCAGCTGGGTGAGCAAGGGGGAGTAGTGATGGGGGCACTTCTGAGCTCTGCTTCTGGCCCTCTTCCCAGGCAGCAGTGCAAGAGCACAGAGCCATCACTGAGCTTAAAGAGGACCAGGCTAATGGTCCCAATGGTGTCTCCTGGGCCATCACTCTCACCCTTCACAGAAGGCAGTTCCCAGACCCCTGTGGGGCTTGGTCACAGAAGATGAATGATTAACATGTGACTAGCAGGTTAAAGATTGCAATGCATTCTCACAATGTACTAATAAGCAATCAGGTATCTCTGATGATAGGAAGTCTGGGGCTAAGACAGATTAACTGATTTGTTTAAGGGTCAAGCTAGCAAACTAGACCTTTTTCACTGTACCATACTACTTCCACCGAATTCCTTTTAACTTACTTGGGGTGTTGTCAGTTCATGCCACTGCCCCAGTTTCCCTTTCTGGCATCATGGAGGAAGCTATGCAGCATCACCCACCACATCTCACTACCATCAACGCCCCCACCCACCCACCCAATAGTAGAGACTGGGAGGCTGGGTTCCAGCCTAGGTCTGAGCCAGCCCAGAGATCCCAGACAGTCTGAACCCTAGAAGCTCGACCTAAGCTGTCCACAGGTCTCCTTGCTTCCTTTCAGTCTTACCCTCCCCTGCCCACTGCTCTGTGAGTTCCCCACGTGTCCTGCTGGTCCTGTCTGTGCCTCCCTGTTAATAGAGAAGCTGGGATTCACGCGCCCTCTGGTGGTCTCTAAGAGGAGTACAGGAGGTTTAAAAGAAAAAAAAAAAAGTAGGGGAGAGCAGAGCTGTGAATATAAACCTGCCCTCAGGGAGCTTCATTGCTCCTCTGTGTGGCCCACAATGCCAGTTCCACTTGCATTCTTATCTGCTTGGTAAGTTAAGAGTATCCTTTGGCAAAGAGATTCAGAGTCCAAATTCTCCATGAGACTTCCCAGAAGCCCAAGCATTTGAGCTGAGGGAACTTAGAGAAGGCAAGAAGAAAAACCCAGATGCCCCTTTCTTCCCACTGCAGCTTGACACCCCCTCTCCACCACAGTCCTTGAGGGCTGAACCAGGCTAGGTTGTAGAGTGGATACAGGGGCATTGTGGGGGAAGGACAAATGTACTGGAAGCCACTGTCACATCCAGGATGAGTTTCCCCTTCCTTCTTTTTCATTTGAAGAACTCTGCTTTCCTCCATGTGCCCCCATTCCCTGTGGTTCTAGGTAGGCTACCAATCCCAGTCATGGTAGTATATCTCCCCGGACATTGTTACTGGTTCAGGGATAGGCAAATGACCAAGCTGAACTAATCAGGGTCTTCCTTGGGACTTGTGCAGGAGGTAACTGGGAAGGCTATTCTTTTTTGGATCACCAGCTTTAAGAATGACATAGAGCTGTCGTATGAAGAAAGTCTGCAGGAGGAGAGAATGAGGACAGTATGCAAAGAGAGGCAGAGATCAACAGAAACAACAGATGCAGGGGGTGGAGGATGAAGGAAGGAAATGAGAAAGAGAGAAAGACCTCTGACATAATTTGAGCCCCTGGGTTCATCTATGCCTGAATTCAGACTTTCCTCTGAATTTCCCAGGTATAAGATCCATGTATTAATTCCCTTTGGCCTAAGCTAAAAGTTGGGCATCTTCATTCGCAGTCTGGGCCTGCCCAATACAAAGCATCAGCTGTCTCTCCCCATTCTCACAGTAACTACCATTTATTAAATATCAATTTGACATAAATTATTATGTGTCAAATGCTGTGTAAGTGCTTTTTATATCTTAAAAAAAGTCCTCTCAACAATTCTATGAAGGTGTGGGATGGGTTACAACGGCTGCAAATTCTTTGCCACTCCCCCCCTTGTGAGGTGGAGTCTGTTTCCCCTCTGAATTTTGGCTGGCTCTGTGACATGTTTCGACCAATAGAGAATGACAGGGATGCTATGGAACTTCCAAGGCTGAACCTTAGCAAGAGACTTATAGTGATGGCCAGTGAGCTCAGTTGGTTAGAGCACAGGCTTATAACCTGAAGGTCGTGGTACTGGCCAGCTATCAAAAAAAAGAGAGAGAGAGAGAGAGACCTTTATAGCTTCAAGAAAACCAGCCTATATAAGAAATTCGACTACCCTAAAATGAAGAGAAAAAACAAACAAACAAACAAAAAAAGAGAGAAATTTGACTACCCTAAGGCCACCATGGTGCAAGGAGCCCAAGTTGGCCACATGGAGAAAAGGAGACTACTGGAGAAGCTCTGAGGCCCTAAACATCTGAGTAAAGTCTTTTGGATTGCCCAGCCCAGCCCCCAGCAGAATGCAACTGCGTGAATGACCCCAACTAATGGTTCTGCCATATGGAGCAGAACCACTCAGCTGAGCTCTGACAAATTCCTGACCTAAAGAATCCTGAGGTGGCTGGCTGGTTTGCTCAGCTGGTTAGAGCACAGCCCTGTAACACCAAGGTCAAGAGTTCAGATCCCTGTACTAGCCAGCGCCAAAAAAAAAAAAAAAAAAAAGGAATCCTGAGAAGTAATTACTTTCAGGTTGTTTGTTATTCAGCAATGGATAACTAAAACAGAGTGATATCCCATTGTATAGGTAAAGAAACTGAGGCTAACTTGGCCTATGTTGTAAACTTCTAAACAGCAACACCAGCTTCAAATGTAGAATGTCTAAATCTAAAGCTCAGGCTGTATCCTACATACCTTGAAGTCATTC
Organism: Galeopterus variegatus; assembly: GCF_000696425.1. Classification (NCBI taxonomy): domain Eukaryota; kingdom Metazoa; phylum Chordata; class Mammalia; order Dermoptera; family Cynocephalidae; genus Galeopterus; species Galeopterus variegatus. The sequence goes on along the minus strand of NW_007729385.1, from coordinate 79,588 downwards.
CCCATTGTGGTATTTGGACTGAAGGAAAGTTGGAAGCTCTGAATACCAGCAGTTGGACTATGCCCTCCCCAGTTCTCTCTGGAGGAAGATGGGAGCATGAGCTTCATCTCTGGAGAACCCAGAACTGCCTCTGTGTCCCTTCACCCTCACTATCACCTTCCCCAGAGGAACCAGAAGGAAGGAAATATGGTTGGGTGCCAAGAGAAATCTTGGGACAAACTTGTTTCCTCTCCCTCTAAGCATAATTAGAAATGCTGTTCTGAGCAGTCCTTTCAAGGTTAATGGGGGTGAAGTTAGTATTAATGGTGGCAAAATTTGGTATTGCTAATAATAATTTTTCGTCATACTCTACAGTTTTTAAAGTGCTTTAATCCTATGCACTTGAGTGCCCCAAAAGTGTACCCTTGAGTTCTCCAAGGGTCACAGAAACAGACATAATCCCCTAAAAATTAAGACAAGGGCTAGCCCGAGAGCTGGGCACACCGCCAGAAGCTTCTGGTCCTCTTTTCCTAGACCCTCTCACTCTGTCCTCTGTCCTTTTGTTTTATTTATTTATTTATTTATTTATTTTTAAAGATGACCGGTAAGGGGATCTTAACCCTTGACTTGGTGTTGTCAGCACCAGGCTCTCCAAGTGAGCCAACCGGCCATCCCTATATGGGATCTGAACCCGGGGCCTTGGTGTTATCAGCACCGCACTCTACCGAGTGAGCCACGGGCCGGCCCCCATGTCCTCTGTCCTTTTAAAGAGGAATTTTTTCCCAGCTTGCAGACCCGGGCCTTAGCTGTGTGACGAGAGTGAACAAGAAGATGCTAAGGGAGAAATGTAGGGTTTCCAGGAGAGCCCAGCATGGTGTGGGGGGGGGGGGCAGGCAGGGACCCAGGGTGATGACCCCGAGGTGCTAGCTCTATCAAATCCACATCCATTTACACACTCTGTCCGGAGCCTGCCCCTCTGGCATCCCACAGATGAGCCCCTCTCCCAAACTGTGAGTCCAGACCCATTGGTTTAAATATTTTTATTGATACTAAATTCACCCACCCATCCCAGGGCCAACAGTTATGAGGATCCCTGCATCCAGAGGCCTGGAGACTGGTTTTTTGGTTTCCACCTGGGGGCCAAGGAGAGGAAGGGCCTGTATAGTCTCCCCCAGAAACTCGCAGAGCACCTGTCGGGGGCCGTCCGCGCCCTCGGCCCTCGAGGGCGGATATATATCTCAAGCCCGCAGCCTCATTTTCCACAGGGCTGGGAGATGAACTTTCGCAGGGAGAAGCTGAGCCCGGGCAGCGCCCACTGCTGGAGGCCAGAGGTCCCGCAGGTGCCGAGAGGGGGCTCTGCGCAGTTTGGAGAGCCAGGCGGTTCCAGGGTCAGAGGCAGAGGCTGAGCTCCTTGCGCACGCGGCAGCGATGGCACTGAACAACGCAGCACCAGTGGAAGCGACACAAGCAGTTCTCCTCGAGCTGCACGCTCTCCTGGCGGTGCCCGCGGCCACAGCACAACAGGTCGCAGCCGCTGAGGTCCGGAGCGCTGCTGTTGCAGGCGCGGCCGCGCGTGCCCGGAGAGCCGGTGCGCCGGTTGGGGGCGCAGAAATCGGGCGAGTCGGCGGCGTAGAGAAGGTCGGCGCGGCCAGGAGGCTTGAGCGTGCGGACAGCGGGCAGCAGGGCTTTGCCGTCGTTGGTGCCCATGACGCGCGAGGCTCCGTGGAAGCGCTCCAGCAACCGCGCGCCCACCTCGCGGAACGGGGGCAGCTTCTGCCAGCAGGTGCGCAGCGCGCACGAGCCCGACAGCCCGTGGCACTTGCACTCGGTGCGCGTATGGCTCCGCACGGCCTGCGGGGAGCAGAGGAGCGGGCGGACAGATGGGGGGTGCGGGTGGGAGAAAGGCCCAGAGGCCAGACAAAAACAAGATTGGGGCGGAAGGTGAACGGTGGGGAGGAAAAGAGCAGAAAAAAAAAAAAAAAAAAAAAGAAAAGAAAAGAGAGAGAGAGCACAAGGTGGGGAGGGGGAAATCAAGAGAGGAGAAGGAGGAAGAATGATAAGGACGGAGGAGGAAGAGATGTGCGGAGTGGGGAGACAGTATGCAGCGCAGAGATTCCAGGTTCAAAGACAGGGGGTGGGGGAAAAGCAGAATGGATGGCAGGGGTGAGATTCTCCCTGGAGGAAGAGGGGGAGTGGTGGCAGCTGTCGCGGCCTGGCCCTCCTGCCAACCGGGCCCCCTCATTCCTGCCCCTCACAGCCCCAGGCGGGGCTGAGCAGAGACGCAGAGCCAGCCGCCTGGGCGTCTGTTTCTGCCACCCCTCCCCAATCCTCTCAACAGGTATGTGGGCCTGTCCGGACATTCCTCTCCGGGCCCCCTCCTCCCTGCCTGCCCGATGCCTCAAGGCCCCAACCCTAGAGAACACAGGTTGGGGGGCGCGGAGGAGCTGTCCCTTGAGCACCCTAGAACTGAGGCATAAGGTGCAGGAGGGCCCACCGTGAATGCATTGCTGAGAATGGAACCCAGGAGTCCCGCCCGCCAATTTGCTGTTTGTATTTTTTGTATCTTAAGCTGAAGTCTAAGACTCACAATCCCACTAGAGATTTATGAGACAGATGACCCAGGAAAATCATCTCCCAGAGCTCAGAATCCAGGGGCCAACCTGACCCACAGACTTGTGTGTGCCCCTCCCACTCCTTGGTATCCGGCCTGCCCCCTCCTGAAACCATTTTACTGAGGCAGGCTTCTTGCCCCTAAACAAGAGCTCCTGGGGCCCTCCTCATTGCAGAAGGGAGGGGAGAGGCTGCCATGTTTCTGGAGAGGTGAGACCTGGTCTGGGGCTGCTGGGCAGCCAGTTGACAGGCGACTAGAACCAGTCACAGCTTTCCTGGCCTCCAACTAACCCCATCCTCCCTCTACCAGAATTAGCTCCTTGACCTGCACTGTTTCCAGACCCTTTCTAGGCCTCCCCCGCTTTTCCGGGCTTTACCTCCAGACCCCACCCCTTTGCCCCAGCTTCCATCCTTCCCTTCAACCCCAGCCTTTGTCTCCCTCCCCTGCCCCTGCCCTGGCATCCAGAGCTCAACCCACCCCAAGCTTTGCCTCACCTGTCCTATCTCAGAGGTATGTCCTTCCTACCTTGGGTCCCTAAAGGCCTTCAGTCCTATTCCCTGAGTGCCCCTCCCCACTCTGCCCCCTGTACCACCAGCATTAGGCCCTCCTAGACCTGCAAGAGACTCCGTCTTCTAGGCTGGGCACTTCACCTCCCACATGCCCATCCATGCCCCCAGCCAAGCTTCCCAAGTGCCCCACCTCTGTCCACGCTCACTCCCACACATATTAACATACTCCTACAGTACACACTCCACTCATGCCCACACTTCCACAAATACGCTCTGCCACACCAGGCTCTCCCACATTCGCACACCCGCTTACACTTTCCTGCCCATACGCACCAGCCGGCCCGCCTCGTTGTTGTGCAGTTGCACCAACGCGCGGATGTCTCCACGTCCCCGCTTGTGCTGCGCATCCATAAAGAGCCTCGACTTCTCGTCCCCGAAATCCACGTCGTCGCCGCAGCCTCCCCACTCCCAGGACGCGCTGCCGTCCGGGGAGCCCGTGAGGCCGGGGGGCCCGGGGGTGCCAGGCAGGCCAGAGGGCCGGGGCAGGGCCCGCCCGCGGGGTGCCTGGCAGCCACACTGCAGCAGCTCACCCATGGAACAGGCCTGCGTGACCGCGTGGCTGGCGCCCGCCGCCGTAATCGCAAACACGAAGGCGGTCTCCCGAATGTCTGCGGATGCAGGGAGAGGCAGTCAGCGCGCAGGGGCATAGCTGGGGCCTGGGGACTGCGGCGGCCGGGGCAGCGTGACATGCCACCAGGAGGGACCTGGGAGACAGGTTCCGCTCAGCGTGTGGAGGGGCAGGCGTGGTAAGGGTGCCCATAGACCGACCAGGGGTGTGAAACCAGGCAGCCTCCCTAAACCAGCTCCTCTCTCCTCTGGTCCCCCAGCAGAGAGAAAGCAGCCCCCCGCCCCCTAGATCCCCTCTCCACACTGACCCTGCTGCAGGATGCGCCCAAAGGCCTTGCTGTGGCTGGAGCAGTTCCAGCGGCGGAAGCGGAACTGGAACTGGCACTCTCGAACCCCAAGCCGGGCACCCCGGGCTAACTCTGCTACCACTTCCGGCTCGGTCTGGCATAACTCCGCCTGCCGCCCTGCCAGCCGCCGTGCTTTCCTGCAGATGCTGGTAGGGTCCATGACCAAGGGGCTGCCCACGGCCCTGGGGAGCAGAGAACAGCAGGCCAGGGGTGTAACTTAAAAGAGGGTTGGCAGTGGAGGGGACAGAGACCAGCCCCACTCATCCCACAGACAGGAGCTGTGACATGCCTTCCCACCCTAACTCAACTGAGATTGAGATTGAGATTGAGATTGTTTCTCTTACATTCCATATCTGTGTCCCCTCTTGACTAGATTCTAGACTGATAATTTCTGTAGAGCAAGGATTCAGTCTTATCCTTCTCTGCACATTTTCATTAATAAATCCTTATAGAAATTTGACTCAAGGTGAAGGCAGGTGGCACCAGATAGGCCAAGGGTAAAATTCAACAGGCTTAGCCCGAAAGGGAGATAAGGAAGAAATTAGAAGAAAGATCAAGAAGGCTGCCAAAGAAAATAAAGCATGTGTCATAAAGAGACACCAAAGAAAAGGAGGCAGTGTCAGGGAGAGATCTGGTCTTAGTGGACCACAAGCTGGATATAGAAGCTGAACAGCCCTAATGAAAGGCAGGGGCAATCCCAGGGATACATTAGAGTGCCTAGGGAATGGAGCCTCTGAGGAAAGTCACACGCCCTCTCTAGTCAAAGTTTCTCCTGTGAAATGGAAAGGTTGGGCTTTGATCTCTAAGGTGGACCCTCCCACACTGATATCCTCTGTTCCCCTGAACTAGAGAGCAGGAGGAAGCACCACTGGGAAGCAGGTGACACTGACTCTTCTCCTGCTCCAGTGTCCATGACCTTTCCAGTGCAGGATGGCAGCCAGCCAAGCCCTGTGCACTGGGGTGACATAACTGATTGGGAAAGGGGGGCTTGGTAGGTAAAGAGCTCATGGGAAGTTCTACATGTTTTTAGAAGTCCCTCCATTCCCAGCCTTCACTCCATCTAAGGCAAGAGCTGCCACTTGGTTTGCATACACCAGACCCCTGAAGGTTAAGTCACTAGGTATTCATACCTGGGGGGAGCCACTCTAATCAGATTGCACTTAGCTGGAATCTCTTGTCTTGAAGGAATGAGTGGGCAGAGCACTTAGAAGCAGAGAGTAATTGAGACCACTCAAAAACCCTTCAGCAGAGGGCAGAAAAAAAAGACTCTGGGTGGGGAGAGAGGGCACCAAGAAATAGAAAACATAGAGAAAAATGGTGGTAGATGGGTGCCAGAGGTCAAAGTGGCCTACTTTTCAGTTTTGCTTTGGTGCCTATCCGCCCCACTGTCCCCATTTGCTCCACAAGTACAGGCCGCCCAGGCATGTTCAGGCCCCACAACAATGAGATGCAATGGTCTTAAATAGCAGCAAGAGGAATTTAGATCTTAAGGTGGAACTCTCAACACTGAGGAGCGAGTTGCTTGAAGAGGTAATTGCAGGAAGATATGTAAGCTCAGTCTTTTGAGGTCTCCTAACACACACATACACACACACACACACACGCACGCACGCACACACGCACGCACGATCAGGTAGCTGTCATCATCCCTACCCAAGTAGTTCAGAAACCAGACTTCTCTCCTCAGTGGAGACACTTACAGTCCAGAGGTTTCTTCATTGTGCTCAGCCCCCAACCCTTTCCCAACACCGAAGAGGTGACTGATGGAGCAGTGGAGAGTGAGCCAATGGTAGGGAAGCCCAAGCTGGTTCTCAATGGCCCAGTGACCTTCAAAGGTTGATCGATCTCTATCCATCCATCCATTTCCCCTCCATCCACTCATCCACCCTCATTATAAAAGGATTTGAGGCAGCTTCCAGCATGGTTTTACAGGATCAGCAGATAAGACTATGAGCTCCTCGAAAGTTAGAAGTATGTTGTTTTCCTTTGTCTCCCCTGGCAGAATTTTAGGTGCTTAATTCATACTTCCCCCCAATTTTTATTGTGAAAATTTACACATTATGAATTCTATGTTATATATGAATAATATACATAGTGTATTATACTACAGTGAACATCGCTTAATGCAAGTTTCTGAATGAATGAATGATCTAAGGAGAAAGTCCTCACTTGAGCCCACATCCCAATCTGCATGTTATTTCATGACTCCTAATTCATTTCCTCAAACATTTTATTTTCCCCCACTGGGATTGGGAGGCAGGAAACAAGTTCTCTCTGCTGCTACCCAGCTCCTCTCCTACCACCTGTATGTATGTCTAGGAATCCACCTGAGAGACTGGACTCTGCAAACTCATCTTCCCCACCCCCACCACCCCTGACGCTAAGTTCCCCAGTCCCTCTTCCTCAATCCTGCCCTCTGCTAACTCCCTACTTTCCCAAGGTTGACTGGCCTTATCTTCCCAAGGTCACTCTGCCCCATCCCTCTCTTCTCCTTCCTCCTCCCTTAGGAAAGCAGGAGGGAGTGGGGACAAGCAAGGCAGAAAGGCAAAAACCTCTTGACCTTGTCTGCTTCCCAGGGGCTAGAGATAGGAGAGGAATCACGAGAAGTACAAGGGCAGGGCCCTTCAGGAGGTGGAGCTGGCCCTTCACGGGGTTGAGGGTCTGGCTCCATGGGCTGGCGGGCTGCCTGGGAACTAGACTTGTTTACGAGCTGGTCAGGAGGAAGGATGGGCAGTAGTAGCAGCTAGAATCCCAAGGGACCAGCTTGCTCCCTGCCCTCCTGTTCTCGCTCCCATCCTAAATACATAGGAAATGAAATTCCAGAAGGGGCATGGCAGGCGACATTGGGAAAAACATCAAACCACTCTTCTGAACCCCAGTTTCTGTCAGCTCTGGGTGAACTGAGCACCTATGGGCAAGTCAGTTCACTTTCTGGGCTTCAGAAAAATGAGTAGTTAGCAAAAGAGGCTCACATACCTCCTCTAAGGTTAATATTTGACTCCATATCAAGAAATAACTCCCCCACCACACCTTTCCCTTCCTTCCTTCCCTTCTGCTTCCTGAGGGTATGAGCTTGGACCTCTGGGTCATCACTGGTCTGGGATCAGCCCAGAGATGTGCCCCTTTGAGAGAATTTGCATGTTTTGGATGCTGGAGTATAGTGGTGGTAGGGAATATGTAATATATAGGATCTGGGATTGTAATCAAACAACCATTTCTGAGCATAGATAAAAATGAGGCCAGCCCTAAAAGAAATCAATATGCAGACAAGAAGGGCAAGCCTATCGTTGGCCATTCTAACTGGCTTGGCCTGCACCAAGATCTTTCTCGCAAGGATCATGGATGATGGTAAATAGTGGCATTAGGGATCAGCCAATTCCTACTAGCAACCTCTGTGGACCTAATGCCACTATCAAGCATGAGAGTGTAGACCTAAGCCCTAGAGGCCCCACAGTTCTGGCCTAACCTACCTTCTCATCTCTGGATTCAGAGAGCCAAACAGAATGCCAGAGATCACCTAGCCCATCCCCACCCACCTCACCCCCGTTATCCAGATGAGTAATATGAAAGGAGAGGTGATGGACCCTGGTCACTGGGTGGAGGGATTCCCATTGCAAGAAAAGTTAGGTGAATATTTTAAAAACCAAACAGGGACATGGCTGCACAAGGTATCGGAAGACCTCAGGTGCCTTCTCACACCATCCTCCACACAGCCTCTTACTCCTAGCACAGCTGGCTAACTCTGAATCCATTCCAGATCACACCACACAATTTCCGAATTCACAGCCACCCCATCCACACCCCTAAATCATCAAAATCTTAGCCAGCATCTCTGCAAGCTCACCTCAGATCTCACTTGCTGTAAGGAACCTGCCCTGGACTCCAGCCCCTCCCCCTGCATCACACCCCAGGTGTCACTCATTTGGAGGTGCTTGTTATCCTGCCAGTGGCATAATTATTTGTTCATGTCTGCTTATCTCTCCAATTAGGTAGAAAACTCATTAAAGACAAAAATCTCAGGAGTAGGCATGATTTCATTAGCGGAGCACACTCAGGGCTTTCGGGATCCACCAGCCTTGGGCTTAGAGCAGGGCTCTGCCATTTGCTTGTTCTATGATGCTAAGTGAGTCCCTAGCATGTGAAGTTGGCACTTAGTATTTGTTGAGTGGATGAAGAGACTTAACCTTCTGAGCCTCAGTTTCCTCAGCTGTAAAGTGGAAATAATAATATCCACCCACATATGCAAAAACCTGTCTGGAGAGTGGGCTTCAACAAGTGTCTTTTGTCTTCCTATTCACACCCTTATTCATCCCTTGGGCCTGCACAGTGGGGTGCAGGCAGCATTTGCAGATCCCTGAGAACACCCTTTTCTCCAGCTCTCTGCCCTTCTTTCTCAGCCTGGATCCCTGTGTCTCTTTCTCCTCCATCCAGCCCTGCCCATGGACCAGAAGCACCGTTAGGACCCCTGCCCTTCCCCAGCAGGCACTCCTGGGTGGACTCTTGAGGCCAAAGGGATCACAAACCATGTGGATGCCCAGCCTCTGAATTTTCTCAAAGCCATCCTCCTCTATTTCCTCACCCCCACCCCCAAGGTCCCTGGACTGACCCTACCTCCCAGGAGCCAGCAGAGGGAGCCCTAAGCCCTGGGGCTGTGGGTGGGGGCTGCATGGAGGTGGGGGAGGTGGGTGGTGGAGAAGGGGCAGAAAAATGTTGCCTGACGGCTGCCGGCTGCCGAGGCGGCTGGGCCCGGGCCTGTGCCCGCCCGCCTGTCCTGTCCTGCTCTGTCTAACTCGGTAATTACTGCTCCCCCTCCCCCAGTCCCTACCCCCACCCCAACCACCACATCAAAGCCCGTGATGCCCCAGCTGCATTAACCCCTGCCTCCCCACTGCCCACCAGTGGCCCCCACGCCACCCCTCCCCCATCCCGGCCCAGTTTCCTTCCCTCTGTCCTTCCTCACACTTCTCTCCTCACGGCTCTTGGCAGAGGCGGGCACTTTCCCTTCTCCAACAGACTTCACCGTACAAAAGGACTTCCTGTGGGTCACAGCTGTGGGAGGCCAAGGAAGGGCTGGACGCCTGAGGAGACTCTGTCATGTGCCTTCTGCTCTCCCATATTGGGTGGTGGGAGCACCCATCTGAGGGTGGGATGGGGGAGCAAAAGGGGCCTGTGGAAGGCCCCGTGCCCCTTTCCTGATCCCTACCCCCCACTGCACACAAGGATGAGGTGCTGAGCAGACAGACTCCCAGCCCCTGCTCTCAGCTACTAGCAAGCATTCTGGGTGGCCTTGGGCAAGTCACCTCCTGTCCCTGGACCTTGCTGCACTCACGGTGTAAGTGAGAATATTGGACCAGATGCTCTCTAACTCCTTTCTAGATCTAATTTCTAGACTAAACAGAGGGCTCACAGCTGGAGGAACCAGCCAAAGAGGCCAAAGGGTGAAGAAAAGAAGCCTCCCAGCAACCTTTCCCTCCCTCAGCGCCCCCTCTGGCAGCTCTGGGGAAGCATCAAGAAGGCACCCACCGCAGGCAGGAAGGAGGACACAGGCTAGGGGGCGCTCCTGCTGGCCTGCAGAGGACAGGCGTCTGTGTTCCCCAAGTGTCTCCTGCTCTGGCTGGCCCGGTGCCCTGCTGCCAGCCTGACCGTGGCCTGGCTGCCCGCCCTGCCCTCGCCTCATCCCCTCCACAGCTGCATTTCTCCATCAAAGTGCACATTCTGGAATCCCCCTCCCTGCGCTCTGGTGATCAAGCCTCCCGCTGACCTTCCCCCACCAACTCCTGGCTTCTGATGAGAACAGGGCAGGAGGGGCTGCACCCCTCAGGAAATGTCACAGTGCCAGGACTCTGGTGGGCTCAGGGCATGCTCCGGCCTGGATCTAGCCAGCCTCCTTTTGCCCCTGCCCTTTTCTACTCACAGCCCCATTGTCTCCTTCCAAGGGAAGCTGCCAAGGCGGGAGGCCTGGAGCGGGGAATGGATGGCACCCCACCCCATCCCCACCCCACCCTGGAGCTTTGGGGGGGCCCGCAACAGGACTGCCCAGGGAGGGTCAGGGGCCCCAGATAAAGACAGGATGGGAAAGTGTGGCCAGGCCTAGCCAGGCTGGGGGTTGCAGCCAGAAAACCTGGGTTCCAGGAAGAAGTCTGGGTCCTTTCCCTGTCTCCCTGGGGAGCCAGAGATGAGACTGTCCTAGGCCTCTGGCTCCTGTTTCTCTCCCATAAGTGAAGGCGGGGGGCGGGGGGGGGCGGGGAAAGGGAAGATGGGATGGGGGAAGGGAGAGAGACTGG
>NW_007729385.1:66220-68851 GCF_000696425.1 Galeopterus variegatus | reverse complement strand
GAGGGGGGGGGGGGGGGGGGGGGGGGGGGGGTGAAAGGGAAGATGGGATGGGGGAAGGGAGAGAGACTGGTGGTATTTTTCCTAGTGGAACAAGGGGAGGGTTAGTTTCTTTCATAGAAATTATAAAACAGAAAAAGGAAAGAGGAAGAGAGAGGAAGGGAGATTGATTTGGCTATTCCATGTGAGTGAGCTATTGTCTACACCCACTGATTGAAGGTATAAATAAAGATGGGTCAGACATTGTGAAGAACATCCTGGGGAAGGGCCGGAGGAGAGCAGGGAGAAGAGTGGAAGGGGACGGAGAGCTGGTGACAAGGAAGCCACAGCCTCTCTGCCTCTGCCTCACTCTCAGAGACGGGTCTGTCAGGGCCACAGCATAGGCTGGATGGCCTGGAGGCAGTGAGCTGGACAAGATGACCTCAAGAGAGCCTGGCCAATGTCTTGGAATCTGGGATCCTGTGATTCACAAAGATATGGTTACAGATGGTAGAGAGACAGAGAAGCTGCAGGCAGAGTTTAGAAAGTATGCATTGCATTGGGGGAAGAAGGAGGAGGGGGAAAGAAGGTGGAAGGGAAACTTCTCTGGAACCTGGAGCCAGGTCCCTGAGCCAATTCTGGGGCCTGGGCCACCCCCCTCTAGGACCCTTCTTTCCTGACCAGGACAGTTCTAGGGTCCTCTGTGCTCCCAGCCTGGCTGCTGCTAGAATGTCAGAGTGGGCTGCAGTATGCTGTTGCAGGTCCAGCTGCTTTCCTGGCCACCACTGGAGCTCTGGCCTGGCCAGCATTCTCTGAGAAGCCGGGAGAAGAGGGCCATCGAGCAGGTCCTAGACAACAGGGAACAGCATGGAAGCCCCTGGTCCCAAAGCTCCCAGCTGAAATGATACTGGGTGGGGGGATGGGGGGAGGCAGGAGGTTCGGGCCAACCAGAACGCTCAGTCCAGCCCATCAGCCCAAACCTGACCTCGGAGGGCAGGGGTGGGGTGGGGTGGGGTGGGGCAGGAGTGTAAAGAGTTCTGATCTCGCAGAGTCAAAGATCCTGGGAAAGGGAGTCTGGACTGAGACCAAAGGAATGAAGTGTCAGAAATAGAGGAGAGCAAGGCCGCCAAGGCAGGCAGGAGAGACAGGTTCTCTCTGAGACACATCTGAGGCAGTCGTGGACACCTTATCACCCCAGCCCCTCACTCTTCACCCAGCTCGCCCTGCAGCTGTGGCCATGAAGGCCTCTGTGTTCTCCCACACCTGCCCTCCTCACCTCCTCCCCCACTCTCTGCTTCCCAGCTTCAGGGTCAGTCTGCAAGGGACCAGCCCTCTCTCCCTTTGGCTTGGCTCCCACCCAGCAGTCCCTCCTGAACAAAGGAACCCCCACAGATACAACCCCCAGAAAGGTGAATCACCTAATTCAACAACACTCCAGAAACCTATCTCCATCACCTACACTGTCCTGGGCCTGGGGGGGTGGGGACAGAGGTAAGAAGTGTAAGGGGGATAAGAGGATGGGGGGGCTTAAGACAAAGCTCTGCCCTCCAGGAGTAGGGAAAAGAGAGACCCAAGAGGAGACGGTTGTCAGTAAAATGCAGTATCTGGAACTGGCATAGTTGTCCAACGCATGGGGTGCAGTGGGAGGACAGAGGGACAGCTTCATGGAGGAAGTGGTATTTTAACTGTAAGGATGAGAACAATTTGGACAGATGGGGAGGGAGGAAGGGAAGACAACAGTCATCAGGGCAGGACCCTGTCCCCACACCTTGAGAAAGGGCAAAGTTAGGAAATGTGTGTTTGGGGAACAAGAGAGAGATCCCTTTACAAAGTTTTGCTTGGGATCCTGGATTTTAAATTTTCACCCCAGGGACCCTGGGCAAGAAAAGCTGGGCTGTGAAGGGGGTACTACATTTACTGAATACCTCCTAAGGTCAGATCATTTTGGAGGTCGTCCCACCTAATCCTCCAAGCAAGCGTGCCGGGTAGGGAGACTATTATCCTTAATTTACAGTTGAGACTTGGGGGCAAAGAGGGGAAGTGACTTGCCCAGGGTCACAGAGCTGCTACTGCGTTATGCTAAACCAGGAGCAAAGGACGCATGTTCCCTAGCTGGGACATAGGTCGTCCTCGACTTGCCCCCTCAGTGACACGCGCGAGGGACGTCACTCCCGCACCAAGGGAGAGGGACAGCGGCCACCGCTCCCTGGGTGGGCATCCTACTCTATCTGCTCAGAAGACAGGGATCTGCCTGCCCCACTCCTTCCAAATCCGGGGGATGCGGGGGAGGAGCGTAGGGTGGGAATCCAGCCAATCACGCGGCGATATGCAAATAGACAAGGCCCTGTCTTCTTAAGATTGGTTGACCCATCAGCGCTCTTGTCCAAGTCCCTCCTCTCTAAACTCTGAGTTATTCCTGGCTGGTCCTTGCGGCTCTGGAGACGTAGAAGGAAAAAAAAAGTCTTCAGGTCCGGATCTTTGAGCTGTCCTGGCCGGGAACACACCTTCTCTGCCCCTGCCCCAAACCCCAAAGCTCAAAGGTCCCGCAACCTTCCCTGCCTCGTCTTCTCCAGCTAGGACCAGGTCCAGAGGCTGGGTGTCGAAAGACGCCCCATCCCTTGGCTGTCCAAGCCCCCCCAGCCCACCCCCGCCTTC
>NW_007729385.1:64255-65129 GCF_000696425.1 Galeopterus variegatus | reverse complement strand
CGCCTTCCACCAGATCCCTCCCCAGTTCCCGTGTCTCCCGGGCTGCACATTGTTTTTCATCCACGACCCCCAAGTCTGGAAGGGCCGGGCGCTTGGGTCCCTTTCCTGCCTTTCCTCCTCTTCCTTTTTTGGGAAAGAGGGGGTAAAGAAAGCTGGGGTCCTGACTCAGTTTCCTCTTTATATTCCCTTTCTGGCCACTACCGCCCACTCTGAAGGAGCCCAGAGAGGAAGCTGGTGGGTTGGAAGGCAAAGGGGCGGGGAAGGGGCAGCTGTTGACCCTGTCTGTCTTGTGGCCTCCTACTCTGTTCCTCTCTTTTCCCCAAATCCAGAGCCCTCCTCACACATTCCTTTCTTCGGATCTCTGACGACAGGTCTTCTCCCTATCTCTCGGGTATCTCTATTCTATCCACCCACCAATTCCTTCGTGACCTGGATGGAGCACATAACTTGGGGGGTAGGAGAGGACGCGGGAGGACAAAACACAAGAGAACGTTTCCAGAGGCTAGGAATTTCTAAGTGGCCGTTCACAAGTGCCCCGGGCAGAGGCGGGGAGGAGAGCCGCACGCTCCTCCGCCCAGCACCCCCGCTCCGTGCCCTGCAGCTGGGCTCTGAGAGCAGGTAGAGCTCGAAGGATGCGGGAGCGCCGTGCGGAGCCCCACGACTGGTCCCGGGGCTCCTACCCTCGAGCGTCCGGAGCCGCGCGGGGACGGCAGGACGCAGCACTCACCACCACAGTCCGCCTACTTGCGCGGGACACAGCAGCAGCAGCAGCAGCAGCCCGAGGCGGGAGGGCGCGGGCGGCAGCATCGTGACCGCTCTCCCGCCGGCCGGTGCAGGCAGGGGGCGAGGCTGCGGGGCGTCCCGGCGCGCGGGA
>NW_007729385.1:57449-63255 GCF_000696425.1 Galeopterus variegatus | reverse complement strand
GCGGAGCCCGAGCGCGCTCGGGGCTGCGGGACCTGCCCGCCTCGCCCCCTCACCTCGCCTCTCCGGGACTGCGAGCCCCCGCCGCCCCCGGCCGCTGGGAGTCGGGGGCAAGGAGGGGCGGGGAAGAAGAGCTGAGGAATGGGGGACGGGCTGAAGGGAGAAGTTTGACAGGTTTGTTGACTGTAAAGAGAGAAAACTTCCCAGGAATGAGGGCGCTTGGGGGGGCGGCGGCTGCGATGCCGAGGGAGATGCTGGCGCGGGGGCAGGGAGAGGAGGTCCGCGTGGGGCGCGGGGTGCTCCGGGGGGGGTGTCGAGCTCGACCCTAGGGCCGGCGAACCCCGGAGGGGTCACTTCTTACTGGGCCCCGCCTCGCGCCGCACGCCCCTTCCCCAGGCCTCTGCTCTCGCTCCCCTGCCATCCCGCCTCATCGAGCCCGCGCTCGGGGGCGGGGAGTCGGGGGGGAGATTAGACAGCGAGAGGAGCCTCTCGGGCCTGCGCTCCGGCGCTCGCTCGCACGTGTAAGGGGGCGGGAGAGCCGAGGTTGAGGACTTCCAAGGGACCGAGCGGTCAGAACTCGCTGCAGCCGGGCCTCGCGTGTCCGCGGGTCTCTGTCTCCCCCAACTTGGCCCGGGCAGAAGGGGTGGGAGAGCCAGCTGCAGGTGAGATGGCGTTTATCTGATTCTCTAATGCCACAAAAATGTCTTTGATGCCCCTGGCCCCCTCCCCACGGTGTGGGTGGGGGGAGATCAAAGGCCCCATGGGGAAGAGGGACAGTTCCATTCATCACGCCAAGCGGCTGGCAGCGGGCGGCAGCTGGCTCCTCCCCCGACGTGCCCCAGGGGTGCCGGGGGACAGGTGGTGCGGGACATTTCAAAGCAAAGGCCAGTCTCCATACTACCACCATCTAGAGTGGCCATTAACCTTTAAGGATGTCCTGGTGTGGGGAGGACAGATCGAAGACTTCAAGCCCACGTGGCAGAAACTTCAGGCACCTAGAAGAAAGCTCCTGGTCGTTTGGCAGGGACAAGTGTGGGGTCGAGGCTGAACTTGGAGACTGAGGCCACCGCCAAGACAGACAAACACCCCTGGTGAGCAGAGAAAGACAAGATTCTGAGTCCCTCAGAGAGTGTGGGCAAGTGGATCAAGATGAGGCTGGGGACCAAGGGAAGGCAGCGAAAGACCACAGATGCTTACCCCAGGGTGGGGAGGCAGATCTGGGAAAGGAAGCATGAGCAAGCAGAGAAACAATAAATGGAGAAATGGTGGCCTAGGCACATGAGGAAGCCCCTGGATTTTCTGGGAAGAAGGCAGCGAAAGACCACAGATGCTTACCCCAGGGTGGGGAGGCAGATCTGGGAAAGGAAGGATGAGCAAGCAGAGAAACAATAAATGGAGAAATGGTGGCCTAGGCACATGAGGAAGCCCCTGGATTTTCTGGGAACCCCATCCCAGGGCCCTGGTGTCTAGGCTGTGTCAGTCCAATCCCTTGTACTGGGTACAGAGAGTTCAGGTGAAGGGGCTGGGCACTCTAGAGAAGGGGAAGGGCTGGGGGGTAGGCAGTTGCTGAGGGAGATAGTGAAGAGGCCTTGCCAAGTGCTGCCCCCTCCCATTTTCGCCTTTAACAGCATCCAAATGCCTCGCACAGCCCTTGCACCTAGTAATTTTGTACACGGTTTCTGTTTCTGTATGGCAATGCCAATTCTGGACACTGCACATTCAAAGACCAGCACATACTCAGGCCAGATGGTGCCAAATGGGCAGCTGGAGGGTTCTGGGGGTCCCTGGAGGCTGCAGGTGCCCTATGACCAGCCCCCTGAGAGCCACTGCCTGGGTTCCAAACCTCCTGCCCACCCCTGCCCCCACCCTGCTACTGTTATTGCAGATTATGAAACGTTCTCCCTATCCTGCATTCTTCTCCGAGGCAAGAATTTTAATGTATTTGTCTTTGTCATCAGGGGACCTGGGCTCTGGGACCGCCCTGCTTCTGCCTGAGGAGGGAGCGCCCCAAATCTAGTCCCTGCTGCCTCCAGACCCCGGCTTCTCTCCATTACCACCCCTCCCCCCATGCCCTAGCCCTGCTCCTTGCCTCCCCCTCCTAAGACACAGTCTCTCTGTGGGGTGGATAAAAATGATGTTATTGAAACAACAGAATTGGGAGCTGTGGCAGGGAGCAGGGATCAGCTCAGGAAACTGGGGCGTTTGCCAAGAAGCCTTCTCCCCCGCAGGCGGCCTTTCTGCCCCCACCCCCCACCTTTCCTACAAACACACAGCTAGCCCCACCCCTCTTGCAGCACTTGCTCTGGCCAGATTTTATAGAATCTTTCACCATCCCTGGACTCCCCAATCCCTGGTCCTTCCCCCACAGAGTCCCATTCCAGAATCGGCCCAGCAGTGCTTGCAGAAGCATTGGAAGTCTGTGACGGGCAGACCTCCTGAAGCCCCAATTCCTAGGGCAAACTTACCTCTGCATGCTCCCCTTTGCCCTGTCTGCACCTCCTGTAAGGGTTGGCTGGCATCTGGGCAGAGCCAGAGCAATAACTTCTGCCCTTACGCCCCCCAAACCTTCAGAAAGATGAGTTCAGAAGTTCCTAAGGCTTTAAACCACCACTATCACCTTAGAAGAATTTTCAAGGAGCAGGGCTGGGGGACCAGGAGATACAGACTGAGGCACACACAGATCAAGATGTGGGCACACACATGCACCTTCACACACACCCACATCTGGGCACAGGCTTCCAGATAACATCACAGAAACCAGAGGACACCCTCGCCTCCACTAGACAATGTTCCACAAGTATGGGTGAACACACAGATGGGCTAGCTCAGGCTGAGACATATGTCAGCCTCCCTGGAGATTGCACGTGCACGCACGCACACACACACACCACCTCTGCATAGACACACATGGAAATGTTCACAAGAGACTGGAGCATGAACACAGCAGCCCAGAAATGTGCAGCACTAATGGGCAGGTGCCAGTCTGACACCTCTCTCTACCCTCTGGGCACTGGGCACTGGGCCCCCTCCACCTCTTCCTCCATTGCTCTGCCTTAAATCCTGAGAACCTGTTAACTCCTCTTTTAGGATCCCTGCAAAAAAAAAGACAGGGAAAGAGAGACTCGGGTGTCTGGCTATGGGGTGGAAGAGGAAGGAGGGGCAGAAATGGGGACTGTGGAGAGGGAGAGAGGCAGCTGGAGACAGATAACATCAGAATTGCTGCGGGCCAAAGCAGAGCCTTCAGTCTCTGTCGGATTCCCTCTCTCTGTCTTTTTGTGTCTTTTCACGTGTCTCTCCCATGTCCATAATGTGGTTCTATTTGTGTCTTCTCTAAATCACTTTCTCTGTGTTTTTTTGTTTTTTCACAGAACAGCTCAAGCTGCAGGAGCCCAGGAATTTGGGCCTGTGACCCTTCCCCTCCCAATAATCTCCCTCTCTCCCCAGCAATGGGACCTAACTCCCATTCCTTCAGGAAGGTGACAGGGCTTGAGAATTCCTAAGAGCTCTGGATCTCTGGGTCCTAAGAGAGCAGAGAGAGGAAAGGTCAACCTCCTAGAGAGATGGAGGGAAGGAAAAAGAGAGAGGAGAGAGGCTCATTTTCTTCTCCCTTCTGCATCCCAGGCAACTCTACTCCAGCTTCTCCCAGCCCACCTGAAGTCATGAGGATGTGGATGTGCCTTTCCAGCTGAAGGTTTCCAGCTTTAGCCAGAGTCTTACCCCGGCTTGCAGGCCAAGTTCCCTCTGGGCCTTTGTCCAAGGGAACCCCATACCCCAGGCCCTGGTTCTCCACAGAGCCTACCTGCCTCACATCTTCCACATCTCTCAACCCTATCCATGCCCCCACCCTCCAATCACCCCATCAGGCAAGTTACCCCGGCTTGCAGGCCAAGTTCCCTCTGGGCCTTTGTCCAAGGGAACCCCATACCCCAGGCCCTGGTTCTCCACAGAGCCTACCTGCCTCACATCTTCCACATCTCTCAACCCTATCCATGCCCCCACCCTCCAATCACCCCATCAGGCAAGGGAGAAATAACTCAGGGGGTTTGAAAGAGGGGGCGGGGGGGCAGGGGCTGAGGAGGGAGGGGCTGCTCTCACCCACCAGGACTGGGCTGGGGAAAGCCAGGGAACATTTGTTTCCACTTAGCCCTAGTGGACCCGAGTGGGAGTGGTTGAACGCAGGGGCCTCTCCAGCCATCCCGGCCCAGGCTGGCTCCTGTGGTGTTGACTGTGGGGTGGGCAGAATGGCCCTGGCATGGCGTTAGGGGTTCTGGGGAGGAGTCACTACCCTCTTCTCTTCTTACTGCTCCATCCTTTTCCAGGCAGCCCCATCTGTCCCCTCTGCTTCAGCTCTCACTTCTGAGCTCCCAGATCCAGGTCTCTAGACTGAGCCTCTCTCTTGATTGTGTCTCTGCTGCCTGCTGGCTTCCTCTCCCTGGGCAGCAGTCAGCAAATTTGTGATGGAACCCCTATTCTGTGACATGCATCCTGCTAGACAGTGGGGAAACAAGGGTGAGCAAAAGCAGGCGTAGGCCCTACCCTCACGGAATGGACAGTCATTAATCACATCATCTCTCAAAAAAAGAAAACCGCAAGGTTGACTGGTGCTGGGGAAGAAAAGGGAAGGGCCTGTGGGAGGCTCTGGTGGGGGAATTGATCAGGTCAGGGAGAGTAAGGGCTTCTCTGAAGAGGGAACACTCCAACTGAGGTATAAAAAAAGAAGCTGGAGTTAACTGGGAGACACAGGGAGGGAAGAGCATTTCAAGCAGAGGGAACAGCCCTGGAAAAGTCCTGCAGTGGGTATGGAGGGAGGGCAGGGGTGGAGGAGGGGGGAGAGGGGTGATGTGTGGCAAAACAAGGTTGGCAGGAGGTTGAAAAGAGAGTGAAAAGCAGAGCCTGGTGGGACATCAGGCCAGACAGATTTGGAGGAATCAGACCAAGTAAGGCCTTATGGGCCTTAAAAATTCCTTAAGGGAATTTTTTTCCTATTTTGAAAGCATTGGGAACTCTGCAGAGCAAATCCATTGCAAGAGGGAAGAAAAAAGATGGAGGGGAATCTCTGGATTAAAGGAGACCTAACAAACATATGAATAAAAAAATAAAACAGGCAAAGTTGAACTATAGTATTTAGGAATTCAAGTTTGAATGACAAAGAAAAAGAGTAGATGCTTACCATAAAAGCTGGGATAGTCACTCTGGGAGTGCGGGAAGGAGGCAGTCGTATTTTGAAGGCCACGTGGCTGGCAAAGTTGTCTCTTTGCCTGGCAGTTTGTTTCAAGGTATTCAATTGTACATTTGTTTTATGCTCTTTTCTGGATTCATTATTTTAATAATAAAAGATTTGTTTTGTTTTTTTAAAAAAGCAATAGGAAGCCACAGCGTGAAGAGGGGATTGAAGAGGAGCCAGTGTGGGAGCAGGAAAACCAGTGAGGAGGCTCTGTGGCAGTCCAGGAGAAAGGCCGTGTGGCTTTGACTTGGGTGAACGGCAGAGGAGATGGAAAGAGCAGTTCTGACCAGTGTCAAGGACGTAGGATTGAGTGGACTTGAGGATGGGTTAGAAATGGGGTGAGGGAGAGGGGAGGACTGGAGGAGAACAGAGCAGATGCTGTGTTGTCCATCCAGCAAGGAACAGCAGAAGGGGACCAGCATTAGGCAAGGTTGGGTGGGGAAGTTCGGGGCATGAATTAAAGATGCTTCCGAGACATTCAAGAGGAGCTGTCAAGTAGGCGGTTGGATATATGAGTCTGGAGCTCAGAGGGGAGGCCTGAGCTGAGTCAGGTTGGTGTAGGGTGTAATTAAGTTGGGACTGCCC
>NW_007729385.1:47081-57189 GCF_000696425.1 Galeopterus variegatus | reverse complement strand
AGGACGTAGGATTGAGTGGACTTGAGGATGGGTTAGAAATGGGGTGAGGGAGAGGGGAGGAGTGGAGGAGAACAGAGCAGATGCTGTGTTGTCCATCCAGCAAGGAACAGCAGAAGGGGACCAGCATTAGGCAAGGTTGGGTGGGGAAATTCGGGGCATGAATTAAAGATGCTTCCGAGACATTCAAGAGGAGCTGTCAAGTAGGCGGTTGGATATATGAGTCTGGAGCTCAGAGGGGAGGCCTGAGCTGAGTCACGTTGGTGTAGGGTGTAATTAAGTTGGGACTGCCCAGGGGAGAGTATGGGCTGAGAGGAACCTTGATGAAATACAGTCTTTAATGGTTGGATGAAGGGGAAGAGGTGGCAAAGGAGACAGAGGAGGGGCTACCGAGGAGGAGGGAAAAGAGAGCACTGTGGTTTCTCACAGAGGCCATGGAAAGAGAGCTCTTTGAGAAGAGGAAAGTGGGCAACCCTATCAACCACTTCTGAGAGACCAGTCAGACGAAAAGAAAAATGTGTCCATAGGACACAAGAGGAAAACCACTGCATGAGTTAAACCTCAGCCTAATTTTTTTTAGGCACAAACGCCATCTCGCCATTTTCTTGCTGTCAAACTTCCATTGGCACACTTTTGCTTGCAAAACAAGTCCATACTTCTTAGCTCAGCATTGAGGTCCCACCACAGTTTGGCTCTTGCCTGTCTTCCCAGCCTCATGGTCCGTACTGTCTCCAGGAGAGCTCCATGCTCACAGTAGCTCTTGGTCAGACCCCAAACCCTGGGCCTCACTCCCTTCTCTCCACACTCTGTTCACATCCACTCCCCAGCCAGCCCAGCTCAGTCCCCACTTCCTCCAAGATCTCAGATACCTGTAGCAGGGGGCAATCTCCTCAATTCCCAATAACTCATAGCACTTTGAACATGTTTTATAGGAAGTGCAGCATCTAGAGTGGATTTTGTCTGTGTATTTTTTCTCCACTTGCTTGGAACAGTTTTGGAGGGCATGAGCTACGTCCCGAGGTGGACACTTCAAAAACAGGTTCTGTTGAACTTCCAGGGTGAAAGGTATGCTGCAGGACATGGCAGGGCAGGGCGGACTCAGCAGGTGTAGTGGCACCTCCTCACAAAAACCAAGTCTTCTAAGCCAGGTAGGAAATTGGGGCTATGGGGGAGCCCACAGGAATTCTTGACATCCTCTCTCCTGGTGCATACACACTCCCCACCCCTAAGTCCCTGGTGCCGCCTTAAGGAGCCCGAACATGGAGTCCCAGCGCCATCTCCTGGCACACTGGGACACTGTTTCTCCAAGACAAGGTTGTCTCCAGGAAAGAGAAATGCAAATTGAAAACTACAGCCAGGAAGAATACCAACCTGTTAAATTAACATTTTAGAAGGTGTAAAACTCAAATCTGGCAGAGGTGTGGAGGAACCCTTGTGTATTTCAGATGGAACTGTAAATTTGACCATGCTTTCTGGAGAGCATACCAACAAAAGTCACCATATACTTTGCAGGATTTTACTTCTGTGTTGAAAACCAAAGGAAGTTATTCAAGAGAAAAAAAAATAATCTATACATAAAAATATAATGATATGCTTTCTATATTAAGGGGAGTTTGAAGCATCCATAGTGCCTAGCTAGCAGTCAGGTATGGTTAAACCAAGTATGGTTTGACCACATGATAGAATATTGTACAGGCATCAAAATGACAGATATGTTCATTGTATTGAAACAAGGAACAGTTTCTATAAAATAATGCCAAGTGACAAAAATAGCATCCAACATGTTATTTTCATAATAAAGACTATGAAGTAGATACTGTGTACAACAGTAAGGATCAGGAGAGGATTAAAAATCTCATAAACAGTTGATTTTGAGTGGTGAAGAAGAACTTTGAGTTTTGTGCTTATTTATTCTTTGCTTGATGCTTGTTTTTATTATAGAAACAACAGCTATTCAGTGAAAATAAATCAAATAAGGGGGAAAGGATTAGGAAAATATCCAAAGCTCATGGAACTGGGGACTGTCCCTTGGGGATAGTCAGGATCAGACACCTTCCCCAAGGTGTTTCTCCAAAGCACCTTCCACCTCTTAGCACAAGTCCTGGCCTATAATGTGTGCTTGGTAAATGTCTGTGGATCCACTAAATGAAAATGATGCAGTGCCAGAAACATCTGCCGTCTTCCTCATGCCATCCTTCTCTCAGGAAGCCTTCCTCAGCTGCCCCTCAGCCTCATGTCTTCAGGTTACTTGCCCTGGTTCTATGAGGGCCAGATCAGTCAGGGAGTCTGTCACTGAGCCCCACATACTGACCTTCCTAGCTACCTACCTTCAGTGTCCCCACCAAAAATGAATCTAGGGCTGGCCAGAAGGTAGGTCCTGGCAAGCAGGAGAATTCTCACGTTTTGGGTTCATACACAGAATCATTTATCAAAACTGGTTGCCTGCCTCCTATGTCTTGCCCCCACCAAAAATGAATCTAGGGCTGGCCACGTTTTGGGTTCATACACAGAATCATTTATCAAAACTGGTTGCCTGCCTCCTATGTCTTGGGCACATAAAATGGGTATGTCACAGGCTGGGTTCTTCAGAAGTAAATGCTGAGATGGAGTTTGGGGTGCAAGAGGTTTATTTGGAATCAACACCTTTGACAACAGGAAGGAGAAGGAAGTAGGATTAGGCAGACAAAGCCTCTGCCAACAGGGAGTCTTGAGCTCTGGAGGGAATTGTGCCCACCAGAGTGTCCCTTACCGGGTTGAAGGGGCCAGGCCTTTGTTCCCCTGCCTCACTTAGTCACCAGCTATGTGGGCAGCCAGGGAAGGGAAGGGTGTGCTCTCTACAGCTGAGGCCAGCCCTCAAGGAGCTAACAGCTGGAGAGCATCTTCTGACCACACTCCTGCAGCTGGAAGGGGAATCAGGGAAGGGAAGGGTGTGCTCTCTACAGCTGAGGCCAACCCTCAAGGAGCTAACAGCTGGAGAGCATCTTCTGACCACACTCCTGCAGCTGGAAGGGGAACCTGGGCAGTAGTCCATGTTTACTATGAGGAAAGTGAGGCCAAGATCATTATCATTGAGTGATATTATCATTCCAGCTTGTGCTTCTGCCCAAATCCTGCAGCCTGCCTGCCCTGTGTAACCCCCAGTGGCCCAGCATTCCCTTGGAGAAGGCCCCAGGTGACCCACACCATCAAGAAGGGCTCCAGTGGAGAGAATACTCCTGATGGTTTGTAGGGCACCCAGCAGGCCAATAATGTCAAAGGCAGGACCCAGAATGCTCCTTCTTACCCATTCCCCACCCCCACTACCATCTCTAGGATTTATGGCACGCATGTTCCCTGAACATCCTATGTGTCCAGACA
The DNA here is from genome assembly GCF_000696425.1 of Galeopterus variegatus. Taxonomy (NCBI): domain Eukaryota; kingdom Metazoa; phylum Chordata; class Mammalia; order Dermoptera; family Cynocephalidae; genus Galeopterus; species Galeopterus variegatus. Next base: position 53,835 of record NW_007729385.1, on the reverse strand, counting down.
CCACCCTTTGCCCATGCCTCTGTCACAGCACCGCCCACCACACCATACTCACATGTCCACTGTCTGCCTCCTCTGTGCTCAGTGAGTCCCTCCACAGCACAGACACTGCCTGTGTCATTACTTCTAAATTACAGCTTTGCAACATTTTACTCTTAATTTCAGAAGGCCTTCCCTCCACAGCACAGACGCTGCCTGTGTCATTACTTCTAAATTACAGCTTTGCAACATTTTACTCTTAATTTCAGAAGGCAGGCAAGATCATATCAATTGGCTTCAGAAACAGAACATGGTCAAATTCAGCTCAACCACTCTTGTACTGTGCAGCCTTGGGCAAGTAACCAGCTTGTCTGTGCCTCGATTTCCCGTGAACATTAGTGTGCCTACCCTATAGAGCTGTAATTTGGATTAAATAGCATCCTGAAGGCACAGGGAAAGATCAGTACTCAAAGATACCAGGTTTTCCTTCATGAATAACTGTTATTTTTTTAAGTGAAGAACTCAGGGTAAGGATCAAGTCTTCTTAAACTAAATGGGGACAGCGAGAACTCAAAGACAATTCCAGGGAACCAGATGCATGTATGGATAGTCACCCCAGGGAGGGATGATGCACTTCTTTGGAACTTTAAGCTTAAAATGAGACAATTTAAGGAAAAATACTAAGTAAATAACAGTCTGGGTAGTACACGGATATGGCAAAATACATGAAAGGGCCTGCAAATGATGGCATTTAGGGAAGCGTGGCCTGTGCCTAAGGCCTCATTAAACTCATCTGAGGGGAGAAGTGAGGCATCCCAGAGGGGGCAGCAGGGCCCACTGCCCCTGAGCACAGCAAAGGACAGGTCCAGATGAGCATTTGTTCCTTGCAGTCCAGAGGTCTCCTGCCTGACTAGGAGTTCCTGAGAGCTCCTGGGATACGTTGGAAGGCATCCTCCCCCAGGCTGGTGGTCCATTCTGGTGTCTTCTGTGTTTTCTCCATTCTTTCCAAAGAAGTGCTGGAAGAAGGGTCAGAAGGCCCAACTTCTAGTCCTAGAAGCTGATTTGCTTTGTGTTCTAGAGCAAGTCAGTTTTCCACTTGCTGCCTTGGCTTCTCCATATGACAGTTAAGAGTCGGACTTGATGAGTATAGGTCTGACAGTCCTTTAAGGACTGTGGTGAGTTCTAGAGCCAGCAGAGGTCGCCAGACCCTAATGAGCCCATTTGAGTGACTCTTCAGACCTTCCTTTGGAGGGCGGAAAAGAGCCACAATGGGACAGGAAAAGTGTCACTGTCAGATTGAGATCGCCAAGGGCCAAAGAGACAGCTGCTCAGGAGAAAGAGCTCTGCTTAGGGACAGGGCAAGCGATCAGGTCCCAGGCCTGGTTCAGGGCAAGGCGTTTTATCTCCCTGGTGTAATAGCAATTAGATATTCAAAACCAACATTCCATTCTGGCACCATGGCCCAGCACTTCCTTGGGGAAGGCCCCAGGTGAGCCTCACCATCAAGAAGGGCTCCAGTGGGCTCCTTGGGGACCTCCAGCCGGGGAGGGGGGGCAGTGATTTGGGGCGGGGTTGGAGATTGTTGGGCGAGACTTGAAGACAAGACTTCCTTTCTCTCTTTCTCTGTTTCAGCTTGTGAAAGTGTTTTTAAGCGTCCCTTGGGGAAAAGAAATCTAGCATCATGGAAAACTGTCAAATTCCCCAGAAGACTCAAATGCATCATTTTTACCTCTAAGTTCAAAATATATTTGTAATTTCAAGATGTTTAAACAAAATAGCTCTTTAGGGCATTATTAGTAACAGCAAAAACAAAACAAAACAAAACCAGAAACAACTTGAATGTCCACCAATAGGGAAATAATTACACATATTATAGCAAATACCATAAAATATAGGCTCTACATGTACTGACAGTGTGAAGATATACTGCTCATAAAGAAAACAAGAACAGCTCATCAAGGATAAATGCTATAAATGTGTAAATTTCTGTAAGAAAACACAGGAAACTGTTAGGGGTTACCTTGGGACTATGGGAAAAGGGAGATTTACTTTTCAATTTTATGCCTCTCTACATTGCTTTGGAATTTTCTAACAGTGTATTACTATTTTTGAAAGGTCAACGGGGATTATCTGGTGGGAAAGTTATAGACTTTTTTTTCCTTATGCTTTAAAAAATTTTTAACAAGAGGGAGGAGAGAGGGGGGTTTCGGTGATGGGCCACAATAATTAACCTCATTGTATATCAACAAAATAAAATTTTTAAAAAAATTTTTTTTTTTATTTTATTTATTTTTTTTTTTTAAAGATGACCGGTAAGGGGATCTCAACCCTTGACTTAGTGTTGTCAGCACCACGCTCACCCAGTGAGCTAACCAGCCATCCCTATGTGGGATCCGAACCCGTGGCCTTGGTGTTATCAGCACCACACTCTACCGAGTGAGCCACGGGCCGGCCCCCCCAAAAAATTTTTTTTAACAAAAATATTTTGTTGTTTTTAATGGGTAATAGATTATAAGGCTCAAAAAATCAGGGCAATATAACCAAAAGAAACCTTGCTCCCACTCCTGTTCCCATCTACTCCACACTCTCACTTCCCCTGCCCCAGCCCACCTTCCACCAAATTCTATGGGTAACCAGTTTTATCATTTCATGTATCATTTCAGTGTTTTTTGGTGCAGAATCAAGCAAATGTATGTGTATAATTCTAGTCCCCGTTTCTTATACAAAAGGTAATATACTATGCATACCACTCTGCATCTTGCTTTTTCTACCTAACAATGTGTCCTGGGTAACTTTCCATATCACTAAAGAGACATCCTTCCCATCTCCTCCACCCCCTTTTCTGAGTAGTTAGTGCTATACATTTTCCTCCTAGTCCTGCTTTAACCATGTCCTTTAAATTTTGGTATGTTGGGGCCGGCCCGTGGCTTACTCAGGAGAGTGTGGTGCTGATAACACAAAGCCAAGGGTTAAGATCCCTTTACCGGTCATCTTTTAAAAAATAAATAAATAAACAAATAAACAAATAAATAAATTCTGGTATGTTGTATATTCATTTTAATTCAATCTATTTTATTTGCTGTGGATTATTTAGAAGTGTGCTGTTTAGTTATTGAGTGTTTGGAGATTTTCTTGTTATCTTTCTGTTATTGATTCCTATTCTATTCTATTGCAGTCAGAGGACACACTTGTATAACTTCAATTCTTTTAAATTTGTTGACATTTGTTTTATGCCTCAGGATATGGTCTATGTGATATACGTATTGTGGACACTGAAAGACTGTGCATTCTGCTGTTATTGGGTACAGTGTTCTATCAGTGTGGATTAGATCCAGTTGGTTGCTGGTGTTACTGAGTTTTTCTATATCCTTTCTGTCTAGTTATTCTATCCAATTGTTGAGGGAGGAGCATTAGAGTCTCCAGCTATAATTGCGGATCTGTCTATTTCTCTTTTCAGTTCAATCAGATTTTGCTTCAAATATTTTGCAGCTGTATTGTTTTGTATATTTAGAATTGCTATGTCTTCTTGGTAGCCAGTATGGCTGAACCTTGACCTTGGTATTATAACATAATGCTCAAGCCATCTGAGCTAACTGGCCAACTCCATCTGAGAATCTTGATTTCCCCTTCATTCCTGAAGAAAATTTTTTTTTTTCCTTTTTGTCTTTTTTCGTGTCCGGCAACAGATAGCAACCCTCAGTGTCGCGCCCACACCGGACCGGGACCGGCAACGGGATCGCAACCCTCGGTGTCGCACCCGCACCTCGCTCAGCCAGTGAGCGGGAACCGGTCTGTATGTGGGATCCGAACCCTCGGCGGGAGCGCCGCCGCGCTCCCAAGAGGCGCACTGTAGCAGTGCACCACCGGGCCAGCCCCTGAAGAAAATTTTTACTGGATATAGAATTCTGAGTTGAAAGTTCTTTTCTTTCTACACTTGAAAAGTGTTGTGCCACTTCCCCTTCCGGCTTCTGTGGTATCTGGGGAGAAATCTGCTTTCATTTGAATTGTTTTTCTCCTATAGGCCATGTTGCTTCTCTCTTCTTGTTTTCAAGATTTTTTTCTTTGTCTTTAATTTACAGAAACCTGACCATAATGTGTCTTGTCATGGATTTCTTTGGGTTTATTCTGTTTGGAGTCCTTTCATCTTATTGAATATGTAGATTTACGTCTTTTGCCAAATTTGGGCAACTAAGGGGAGGACTGTAGTTGTAGTTTTCACTTCAAGATCTACTCCATTCCTGGTTCCAGTCACTGCCCTTTTCTCCCATCTTAAATTGTAACATCATAGATTAGTTTTGGCTGTTTTTGATGCAATCAGACAGCATGTGATATTTTGTGTCTGGTATCTTTCAACATTGTAAGGTTCATCCATATTATTGCATATACTTGTAGTTCATTCATTCTCATGGCTGAATAGTATTCTATTGTATGAATATACCAGCATGTATTTATCCATCCTACTAGTGATGGACATTTGAGCTGTTTCTAGTTTGGGAATATCATGAATAGTATTGTTCTGAACATTTAAGTACATATCTTTTGGTGCACAGATGAATGTATTTTTGTTGGTGCATATCCAGGAATGGAATTTCTGGGTCATAGGATAGGCATCTATGCAGTTTTAGTAGATAACACCAGTTTTCCAAAGTGGTTGTACCTATTTGTATGCTCACCAGCAGTGTACAAGAGTTCCAGTGTTCCATGTCCCCTGTGCTAGACTCTTTCCACACTTATTCTAATACTTGAAGCAACTCTTCCAGGTAAGTATTATTATTCCAATTTTAGGAATGCAGAAATCAAGGCTCATTGAATGTAAGTGATTTGCTGAAAATCACACAGCTAGTGTGACAACATCTTTTGTCTGGGTAGAGCAGAAACTCTGTTGAGGCCCTGATAGACTGAGGCAACACTCTTCACAAAGGCTCTCTGTGGACTCTAGGTAAACTAGGACTGCTTAGAATAATTGTCTGCTGTAGTTTGCATGCTACTCTGGAGCCCTGTGGGAGAGAACTTGAACCTGGCCTGTTATTGGCATTTAAACATGTGCAGCTGATGGACTTGGATTTCCATCAAGTAAATGAAGAAGGTAAAACTGGGGGAAAGGAAGAAGAAAGAGAGAGAGAGAGAGAATGAAGATGATGATAATGGTATTGATGGTGTGGTGATGATGGGCCCCTGAGGCAAAATCACTGTGTATGAAACAAATCTAGCGGAGGGAGCTGGACTAGGCAGTGGAGCTAGGATGTTGGAGGACACTGTGAATCCAAGTGGGAAGTGAGGCTGGGCTTCATCATCACTGTAACTCTCAGCCCCCCACCCCCAACCCCTGCCACATGCACATCCTGAGATTTTTTTTTTCTAGTTTAAAGACAATATTTAATAGGCGAGGCCTAGGAAAACTGAGCTTATGCTGTACCACAAAGTCATTTAAAACAGTACTGTGGTTACTAAAATGGCAGCTCAAGCTTTTTTCACCTCCTGGAAACGAGAGTGGGGAGGACACAAGGAAAGACTGAAGTAGTTCTGTTGTCACTGTGACATTTCTTATTCACTCTTACTTATCTAGGATTAAATTTTAGCTAAGCTCACCCACTTAATTCTACCCTCCTGTCTAAGAAACCTTTAAATTTGAGTAGAAAATTGGCAGGAAATTAGTGGTGTTGGCATCTGGAAGTTTCGATGGGCTAAGTAAGCATCATTTAGTAAGATTCTGTGATTGAAAGGATCACATTGAGAACTTACAGAAAAAAAGCCAGATGAAAATCAAACTAGGCAAATCTTGTTTACATAGTCTATTAGAGATACTACCTGGAAAAAGTTGTGAAATCAAGTATAAAACTGAAGTGGATTGCTTCTTTTCCTTCCTTATTCCATTCAATTCTGTAAAAGATGTGATACATGCAGAAGATGTACACTCTCTTGAGTCATTTCTCAAAAGCCACATAATCAGCCCTTTAGCTGGGGTTGCTGTGGATGTGGACATAGAAGGAAGACGGACTAAATTTGGGGTTTCTCATTATGGGCAGGCAGAGCAAAGTACAAATGACTTAAACTGTGTAGCTGCATAGTTACCTAATCACATGAGAATCCTTTACAATTTTTCCTTTCTAGCACTCTTCGATGACTGTTGTTCCAATCAGCGAGTAAAGCTTTTTCTTAACAAGTCGAAATCCTGAGCTGAGGATCAGAGTTCGCCTGAGGCCAGATGAGAAGCGACCTCTACTAAAGAAAAAATCCCTGAAGCTAGTCCACGAGCAGTTCTCCTGCTTAAACACAAGTGTAAGCTCAAAAGTAGGCACCACACTAGAATCACACACAATTCTATCCAGCTTTTTACATACATTTTCAATTTCCATGTTCACGTGCATAACACAGCCTCGCAGGCCACAGGGCTCAGTGGAGGAGAGTCGCAGGACATCTTGAGCAATTCTCTGGGTCAGTTTCCCAGGAACAAGGACCTTTGAGCAACCGAGTTTGCTTTGCTTTGATTTGGACAGACAGTTCTCCAGCATTTTAACCAAATTTTGACAAGTTGTCTCCTCAAATATCACCTCGTTGGGGCCGGCCCGGTGGCGCACTGCTACAGTGTGCCACTTGGGAAGTGCGGCGGTGCTCCCGCCGAGGGTTCGGATCCCACATACAGACCGGCTGCTCACTGGCTGAGCGAGGTGCGGGAGCAACACCAAGGGTTGCGATCCCGTTGCCGGTCCCGGTCCGGTACGGGCGCGACACTGAGGGTTGCGATCCGTTGCCGGTCACGAAAAAAGACAAAAAGGGG
>NW_007729385.1:44820-46442 GCF_000696425.1 Galeopterus variegatus | reverse complement strand
AAAAAAATATATATATATATATATATCACCTCGTTGAAGTTGGGTTCAGGAACAACATAATCCCAGTAGTCAAAGTCAGTGAGCAGGCTCCCCGGGTGATAGCCACGGTCCAGCAACTCTGCAATGCTGGCCGAGTTCTTACTGCTCAAACTGCCAGTTGCAACCATGGTCAACGGCTCTGCTTCCTTGGCGGGGCGGAACGGCCTTGTCTGGGCGCTGCGGGGAGTTTGCTGGGGCCGGCGCGTTGGCCCGCAAGGCTGTGGGGTCCACATCCTGAGATTCTGCGAAGGAGAAGGCTGTGATACATGGGAATGAAGGGTATTACTAGGGGCCAGCAGCTCAGCTGTGGGAGCCCTTTTTGAAATAGCTGATCTGAAGAAGTAGATGGAACATTTCTGTTGGCATAAGAGGGAGATACCACAGAGTACTGTCAGAGGAGTAAGGAAATGTCACAGATAATGGTATGGACTGTATGGTGACCTTAGCCAATGAAGAGAAAGATGGCAAGTGCGGAGGGCAGCAGGGTAGTGAGACTGCAGCCCAGCATGATAGGTTTACAAATACACGTTGAACATACTCTGACTCCTAGCAAGAATGGGGGTGAGGGACAGATCTTTTTAATCAAAGGGATATCACTTTGAGCTCTAGGATTTTGGCATATTGTCTGCAACTGTGGCACATTTATTATCAGCAGGTAATATACAAGTACACAGCTCACAATGGTTTATTTTTATCAATGTTTATTTTATTTTAAATCAGCATCACAACCTGCATAGCAGATATTATAATTCTCATTTAATACATGAGGAAACTGAGGCTCAGAGTTTTACAAGCTCACTTAACAAGAAACAATCACCTCACTCCCCTACCTGGTTTCTTTTAAATCCAGGTAAAATAATTGACTTGTTCATGCAGCTCCCAGAGATCCTGGATTTGTGATTGGATACATAATTGGATGAAGTTTGGGTGGTACCTAAAAACTTCTTTTTTATTTTTACTTTATTTATTTATTTATTTGGTGACTGGCTGGTATGGGGATCTGAAAGGTGATACTTTTTTAGAAGGGAGTGAGTACGTTTTATCAGGCATGAGCATTTCTCAAATTGTGTGTAACATAGCATAGAGGGTGTGTATGTGTGAATATTGGACAACTAAAGGGGAGGACTGTAGTTGTACTTGTCTTTTCAACATCTATTCAGTTCCTCCTTATTTTGTAGTAGCCATGCGGTTGGGATAATTGACCCCAGTCATGAATGAGCCCTGATTAGCCTAAGTCAAACGTGGTGTTCCCCAGTGATGGGGACTGGTTCTGGAATAAGCATGTGGTTCAGTTTGGACTAATGACATACAAGGAGAAATTTGCTGAAGGCTTTTGGAAGATGTTTTCTTCTCTCAGAAGAATGTACAGGAAAAGATGGTCTCTTTTCTTCCGAATGTTGTTGGGCATGGATAATGGGCCCAGAACTGCTATTGCTATGTCAGTACTTGAAGCTGGCACCAGAGGAAAGCAAAGCTAAGAAAATCAAGGGAATGGGCCGGCCCAGTGGCGCACTGGATAGTGCGCCGCTTGGGAAGCGCGGCGGCGCTCCCGCCGAGGGTTCGGATCCCACATACAGACCGGT
>NW_007729385.1:32612-44521 GCF_000696425.1 Galeopterus variegatus | reverse complement strand
GAAAAAAAAAAAAAAAAAAAAAAAAAAAAAAAAAAAAAAGAAAATCAAGGGAAAACATATTAGAGCCAGTGGATTAAATCAGCTGGACCCCCATCCTTCCCCTGGATGCCGTATTAAGTGAACCAATACATTTCCAAATTATTTAAATCAAGTTAAGTTTTCTATTATTCGTGACTGAAGTCATCCTGACTGATACAACCTGCCTTCTGAGAAGCTTAATCTCAATTATTTCAGTGTCTCCTCAGCTCCCCTGAGATTGTGTCTAAGTTCCTGTGTACGTATGTAAAGCTGAGATTTGGGGAATGAGGGTAGGTATTTCATCCTCAGTCATCATCTTCCCTCACTGGCATTCACTGCAGCATCTGTAAACCCATCTGAACCTTAGTGGATGACCAGCCATCCAGTTTGCTGCTATGTTATCCCTCATTCTCATCAGCTCTCTTTCTCTCTCCCTCTCCACATCTGTCCCACTCTTGAGCACAAAATAAACATTCTTGCTGCCTGGTTGCTATGCTAGGTCATAGGAAACGTCATATGATTTTCAAATGCTTGGTCTCCTCCTACATTACTCTTGGTGCTAGGATCATTCAGCTGCTCCCTTAGCATGCTGATCCTGGGGAAATTCTGTAAGGCTGCCTAAGGACATATCTCCCCAGATATACCATGTAACCCTTTCTACTCTGAGTTCCAACCAGGAAATGAAGCACAGACCACTTCTGCTCTCAGATCCCACAAACATGCTGGGGGAGGGGGAGGGGCAGGTGGCAGGGCTCTCCTTCCCCAGGGACTCACGTCTGCTCACTTTTGCTTTCCATCTGACTCTTCTCTCTCTCCCCCCTCCAAACCAAGGGATTTTTATCTCGTCTTGGACCTAGGGAAGTCTTACTTTAATTGATATTTATTCCCCTAAATCTTTTGTGCTTTCTGTTTGTCCTGTCCTGTTGTTTCTTTTTCTCTAATTTCTTGCTTTCTTTTATTTACTAACTCTGTTTCTACTCTTTTTGTGCTTTTTCTAGCATTACAGCATACATGATTAATACACCAAAATCTAAAGTTAATCAAACCCTTTTCTCTTCTCAGGTAACACTAGGATGTTTAAATACTGTTTTTTTTTCTTTTTTTTTAAAAGATGACCGGTAAGGGGATCTTAACCCTCGACTTGGTGTTGTCAGCACCACGCTCACCCAGTGAGCGAACCGGCCATCCCTATATGGGATCCGAACCCGTGGCCTTGGTGTTATCAGCACCGCACTCTCCCGAGTGAGCCACGGGCCGGCCTGATGTTTAAATACTTTAACTACACTTTCCCCACCCCTAATTTCTAGGTCGCAGTTGGCAATATTTTAATTATTTTACCCCATAGGACATTATAATTTTTATTGTTGTGTGTGTGTTTTCAGTTAATATTCAGTTAGATTTATCTGCATTTTTATTTTTTTTTTTTTTCCTCTTTATTCCTTCTTAGGTCTCAAACCTACCATGTAAGATTACTTTCCTTTCTGAAGCATATACTCTAGAATTTCCTTTATTGAGGTGATGAACTCTTTTTGTTTGTCGTAAAATGCATTTTATCTTCTTTGTAATTTTCTCTTAGTATAAAACCGTAAGTTGGAAGTTACTTTCAACACACTGAAGATATTCTTCTGTTTCCTTGTTTCCAGTTTCTATTGAGAAGTCAGCCAGTAGACTGCCACTTCCTTGCAAGGAACCTGCCTTTTTTCTCCAGCTGCTTTCAAATTTTTTCTCATTGTCTTTGTTTTTCTGCAATTTTCATTGTGATGTTTCTGTGTCTGCATTTCTTCTCATTTATCCCCCTGGGACTCATAGGCTTCTTGAGTCTAGACATTGTTATTTTTCATCAGTTCCAGAAAACCTCAACTAACCTCTTCAAATAGTGCTTTGATGCCATTCTCTCTCTACTCTCATTCTGGGACTCTGTTTAAATATGTTTTAGACTTTTCTACTCTAACTTCAATGGCTCTTACTCTCTTTCATATGTCTTTTATATATTCTTTAACTTTGTATTACACTCTAGGTAAGTTTGTCTGACATAATGTTTAGTTTTCTTTTCAGGTATGTCTAATCTGTTGTTAAATTCATCTATTAAGATTTTGCTTTCACTTACATATTTTTCATTTCTATCTTTCTATTCTCTTTTCCCTCAAATCTGTTATGCTTCTTTTTATAGTTTTCTATTTACTCTATACTTTTTCAAACTTGTCTTATATTTCTTTAAACATAGTAAGCCTATTGTTATATACAAATTGTGTAATAATTGCAGTTTCTAAAGATTTTATGTGTCTGTTCCTGCTATCTGTCTTTTCTGCTGGTTCTTGCTTATGGTTCCTATTGTGTACCTAACTATCTCCAACTATGTACTGGGTATTGTTGAAATAATTTGTGGCCTTGGAAGAAAGTAACTTTCTCCAGAGAAAATTTATGCCAGGCACTTGGGGTCATTACTGATTTAGTACTACCTTAAGCCAAGTTCAAGGTTTGATATTCTCTGGACATTCAGATGAGGCACACCTTGACTATAAATCCATGTAAGAGCTCGTTTGTTTCTGGGTTACAATTACTCTGAGGGTGTGATCTTTTGAGATCCCAGCTTTTTATAGATGGGGTCTCCTATCATGCTCCCAAGTTGTGTGGGCCCGATCACCCCCATGTGGCTCTTGCTAGAATTGGCAGATGCCTTAGAGCAAAAGCCACTTCTTTTCTCACTGACTTTTCTCACTGTGTGTCCATTTTCCTTTCAGTTGGGCCTCGTAAGTCCTTACAGTCTTGTCTTTTCAGTTCTTTAAGAGATGGTCTTTATATTTTACTAGGCATTTTTAGTTGTTCTTAGTAGAAGATGTTTTCTGAATAAACTTGCCTCCCAAAACTTCCAAACCTCTTGTTTAAGCAAACGGTATTTTCTTTCCTCCCATGAGACCTCACTTTTTTGAAATTCAAAAGCCAGAACATGCTCCTCTTTGTACTGTTTCATTTCTTCCCTGAGCCAAATAAATTAAGACACTCCAAACCTGAATGAGAAAAGGGCTATAAGGTAGAATAAAGTATCCCTTCTCAATTTGATTACTATTTCAAAATATTTTTCCACCACATACATAAACTGCTTAACCTTACACCCAACACATACATAGTGAAGGCTCAGTAAATAATTGCTGTTGTCATGATTATTATTTCTATATCCAAGCTCACTTTCTTCAGGAAGTCTTCCTTCAATAATCTTGTCCCATTCCAATTTTTCTTTTACTCTATTTTTGCCAAGTAATTTTTTACCCCCATTGACAGCCCGTTGATTTACTTTGATTGCTTTTTCAAATGTACATTATTTCTTGTGAAAAGGCAGTGACTGAACATCCCTACAAAAGCCTTTGAAGATGTCTAGATCTTTTTTTTTCTTCATTAACTCCAGTATCAATTAGAACGCTTTCAGGTGCAAATGATGAAGCCTGAATTCAAACTGCATTCAATAAACAAACAAAATTCTATTGGTTAATGTAACTGAAAAAAACCCAGTGGTAGGTCTTCAGGTACAGTGTGATCCAGAAGTGCAATGAATGTCAAGAGGACCTAATCTTTTTCATTATATCATAGCTCTTTTGCCCTCTGTTTTGACTTCCTTCCCAGGCAGCTCCACTCTGTATGTTAGCCTGCAGAATCTCCACATTTACATCTTAACAACTCCAAATCTAGTAGGAAAGAATTCCTATTAACTCCAGCAAAAGTCCCAGTACTCAGCCTTATTGGACTAATTCCGTCAATGCTCCCTTCAGAAGCATTTGATGTGCTGATCAGCTAAGTCTGAATCAGAGATGTACTTCCTGTAACCCACAGTTGAGCCCCTCTGAAAATCATGTACTCTGAGATTGGGCGAATTGTGGTTCCCTGAAGGAAAACCTAGACATTTGCCAAAAGAGGGGTAAATTGATACAGGGTAGACAAAAGCACTATCTGTCCACTACAATACCCAACAGCTCACAGGAAAAGGCTCAGAATTAGGGCCTGTGGGGCAGACTAAGCTGCATTAAAAAGGGGGCTGGTTCTGTCCAGGTCCTTGGAATATTTCTGTTTGTTGGTTGGTTAGTTTTGGCGGGGATCCAAACCCTTGAACTTGGTGTTATAACACCACACTCTAACCAACTGAGCTAACCAGCCTGCCCCAGGTCCTTGGGACATTGGTACACATGCTGCCCTGTCCAGACACACACAGACCAGATGGGAGCTGTTGTATCTGGATGACTGACACGAAGGCTGCTCTCACCGCCTCCCAACTGCTCTGGCACAGGGCACCCCATTTGTGATTTATCAGTAATGGGTCTCATCCAGGCTGCTCTCTTGGCCTCCTCAAGCTGTTTTTCTCCCTCTGCTATAAAAATAACACTTAAACAGGATCCCCAACCCCAGGGCCTCCAGAGATGGCAGCCAAATTCACCCTAGAGTTAAGGTACAGGGTCCTTATTATACTGCCCAGTCTCTGGGTGAGCCAAAAAGTAGGGTTTCAAGAAATATGATACCGTAACCAGAGGCTAAAATCAATCACCCAAGGAGTATTTATTACCCAACCAAAGCCAGTACCTCCTGCTGATTTGCCCTGCCAAAGAGGGTGGGTGAGGGCTAGGATGGCAACAAGAGCAGGTGTGGGAGCCCTGAGAGGCAGAGGGCAGGGGCAGGGCAGAGCCCACCTTCTCTGGAGAATCCCTGTGGCTTCGGTGTTGAGCAGCGCTGGTGTCTGCCCCTAGCTGGAGTCCTTCTCCACCCCAACCTTGACGGCAGCATGAGATGAGTACTGGAGAGCCCTCCTGTGCCTGCCTGCCTTCAGAGCCTTGCAGCTGGAGGGCTGGGGGACTGGAAGTAGGTGGCGAGGTAATAATAATAGTAACCACTTACTGAGTGTATACTGCCTGCCAGGCCTGTGCTTTCTAAAAGGTTAGTGGTTAAGAGTGTGGGCATTGGAGTTCAGAAACCAGAGTCTGATTCTCAGCTCCATCTCACTGGCTTTGAGATTTTGATCAAGTTACTCAATCTATTTATGCCTCGGTTTTCTCATCTGTAATACTGTAAAAATAAAAATATTTACCTCATAGGGTTGCAAGGGATTACATGAGATACAGCATGTAAAGTGTTTTGCAGTGTCTGGTACATACTAAGCACTGCATAAACAGGAAGGATCATTAACTACATATGTAACTTCTAATCCTACCCCAATCCTGCAATGTAGATCTATTAGTTAGAAAGAGGCTTGGCTGCTACAACAAAGGTTCCATTTGTCAGTGGCTTAAACAAGATGAAAGTTAATTTATCTCTAATGTAACAGTCCAGAGGTAAGCAGACAGGGAGATGAGTAGGGGAGGTTCTATTACTTTCAACCCACATCTTCCACTGTTGGGTTCAAATGGCTGCTCCAGCTCCCACCATCATATCACAATTTTAGTAGGAAGGGGAAAGTCTAAGGACACCCTTATAAGTTGCATCTAAGATTGCTGCTTAAATCTTATTGGCCAAACTTAGTCATATAACCATACTATCTGCAAAGGAAGCTGGAAAATATAATCTTGCACTCAGTTAAAATTGTGGGGATTTACTAGTACAGAAAGAGGGGAGAATGGATATTGCTCTGCCAGAGCCCACCCATCTGGCCCCCAGCACAAAGAGTGTTCTTTACCACCCCTCGAAGGGAAGCAAGTCAGAGTTCCATCCAGGTACAGCACCCACCTCAGAGTCCAGGATCTCTGAGGGAGGGGCAATCCCATCTTCCAGGTGTGGATGGGCTCCTCCTGGTCTGGTGACCTATAAGCTAAAACACGGGTAATCTGTCCCTCCACTCCCCATAGATAACAGTAGAGGAGAAACAGGATAGTCTTGATTTAAACATCCACTTATAACAGAAAGAATGGCAGACACCCAACTGTCACTGCATCTAGACAATTCCTAAATCAAATTGGGCAGGAATAGCTAAGCCTCCTCCTGGCAGGGGAGTAAGTTCTTGGTCAATGCATCTCGCCACCCCTGGTTCTACCCTCTGGAAGGATCACCCCTTTCCACTCTCCTATGTGGCCTCTGGCTTTGCCTCCTGGGAAGTTATTCCTTATCTAATACCCTCTCGGGCCGCACTGATGAACATGTCCTTCTTGCAGATCTTATAGTGTTCACTGCCCTCTTCCTGCTGGTGCAGACTTGAAGGGTTAGGAATAATGGGGGAGGGGCCTCGAACCAGGCTTTGTTGATCAGGTTTATGGTTTCTTTGCCAATATGACAGCCTAAAATCTTAGAGGGCTTCTGATTGGTTCCGTGTTTGAGTAGCCACAGCCAACGACCTCATGTGGACATCACTTTTACACTTGAATACTCTGGACTTGGTGTTCTTCCTGTCCTCTCTCTCAAACTGATGGTGGCTATCTGGAGGCCATCTGAGAAAAATATGCTCGACTGTTAAGGAAATTCCCTCCTTCTGATTCTGACACTGACCAGCTCCCACTGTCTGGTGAACAGGATGTGCTTGAGAAAGTCTTGGGACCACAGGTATGGCCGTGGCTGAGGCTGCCCTCCCGATTCTTTGCTCCTCCACCCTCCCCACAGGCACTGTGGGCACTTTGAGGGTAGACGGGAAATATGTTCACTAAATCCAGCAAAAAATCCAGAAATCCATTAGTCCACTCCAGGGACAGGGGCTGGGATGGAAGAGGTTGGAAGGAGGAGAGGAAGGGAGGGGCAGGGAGAGGGAGCCAGTGCAGCTGGGTCAGCATTCCTGATTTGGACAATGATTCAGGCCCCAGGAATGCCAAGGAAGGGGGTGGGCAGCCACCAGAGCCAGGCTGGGATCCTGTTGGCACTGGGGGATGTAGGGACAGCATACACTGAGGGCTGGAGGGCTGGGGCTCCTGCACACCCAGATTATTTTCCAACCACAGATAGAAGCAAGTGTTTCTCCCCCTGTGGCCAAGTGCCGGCCCTGAGGGCTCCAGCCCACCTCACACCTTCCGTATGATCCTCACAACTCTCCACCTGCCTGAACCACTCACTCCTTTACCTGAGAGAGGGACAGGCTCCCAGAACTCAAATGGGGACATCTGGACTACACTGGCTGCTCTCTTGGGACCACCACAAGCCCCTTGCCTTATCCCCAGCCTCTGAGCTAGCTGCAATTCCTCCTTTCTTACTCCAGCACTACCCTCTACTGAAATGTGTATAAGGAAGAAAATTAAGCTCAACCCGCCTCCATTTTCACTCCTTTGATGCCCAACAAAGATGAGAGAGTCCTTGGAGAAGGAACCTAGGACTCTGAGAGCTTGATTCCTGCCAGCGCCCAGGCCTCAACAGTGCTCCAAGCCCCTTCTCTCCCCAGCAGGGTCCTTCTGGCTTGTCCTCAGAGACCCAGGAGGCAGCCAAGGACCAGGCATTAAGACTCTCAGGTGAGCCCCTTCCCTCCCCACCCCGCCCCCAGGCGGCTGGGCTGGATGGAGTAGCTGAGTGGGTGGACCCCTCCCTCCCCGCTGCCGGACACCCAATCAGAGAGAACCCGATCTGGACAGGGCAGGGTGCCAGGGGCCGGGCCCAGAATAGTGCTGCCCAGCCACAGTGTCACGCATTTGCTCTCTGTTGGTCGCAGCTGGCCGTATGGAGCCTGAGCTGGAGCACGCACTACGCAGGGTACAGGGGTCCCGGGGGGCTAGAGCAGGAGCAGCTGAGGCCAGAGGATTGACAGCACAACTGTGAATGTGTGTGTGCGTGTGTGTCTGTTGGTATGTGTTTGATCTGGATTTTCTCTGTGTATATGAGCATGTGGGTGTCTGTGTACACAGACTGTGAGTGGACATGATTCCGTGTGTGTCTGGGAGTGGTTGGATATTACGTTTCTGTGTGTGTGTTTGTGCATGGCTGTGTGTGTCTGAGTGTGTATGTATGTCTGTGTGTGTCTAAGTGTGTGTGTGTGTTTGTGTATGGATGTGTGTGTCTGAGTGTGTGTTTGTGCATGGCTGTGTGTGTCTGAGTGTTCATGTATGTCTGTGTGTGTTTGAGTGTGTGTTTGTGTGTGTTTGTGTATGTCTCTGTGTGTCTGAGTGTGTTTGTGTATGGCTGTATGTGTCTGCGTGTGTCTGAGTGTGCGTGTATGTTTGTGTCTGTTTGTATGTGTCTGAGTGTATGGATGGGTGTGGGTGTGTGTGTGCAGTGAGGAGGGGACCTGTGGTTGGGGAATGCAGGTATCTTCCCCCCTTTAGCATTCTTCTCGCCACAGACAACGTCCTGGAACAGCCTCGGGGGGCCTGAGCACCAAGGTAGGCAGACTCCCCGTGGCCTCGCTTCTTCCCCCATTTCCTTCCTCCCCGCTTTTCTGGGACCCCAATCTACCCCCCACCCCCACCCAGCAGCCTGGCTTTTGTCCTCCTCTCCTTGGCCTTCTTTCTTCCTCATTGTTTCTGCTTCCTCCTTTCCCCAGCTGTGTTTCTCTCACCGCCTCTTTCCTCTTCTCAGAAGAAAGGAGGGGTCTGGAGTTTGAAGACTTGGACCCAGTCCTGACATTACCTTTTACTAGCTGTATGATATGTGGCAAATTGCCTAATCTCTCTGAATTTCTCTGGTCCCTCACTAGTAAAATAGGTATGAAAATGATGCCTCTTTTTTAAGGCTGCTATGAGTTTTGAGAAATATGTAGAAGAAAAGCCCTTTGGGAGCTTGTAAATATTAAATATTATTATTAATAACACTTTAATTGATTTTGTTGTATTACTCCCTATTAACCAAACAGGCCCCATTCCCCCTTCCAGAGATGAGCTTCCTAGGGCAAGGAGACAGCACTTCGTGGCCATCACTGGCCGTGACCACCAGCTCAGAACGAATCCATGAGAAACGAAGGGCCAAGGCCTTGAGATGGACAAGGAAGGAGGCTGTAGAGGAAGGGGAGCCACCAGGTCTGGGGGAAGGTGAGGCCAACACCAATTCTGGGGAGGTAGGAGCCGTGACAGTGGGAAGTCCCAGAGCCTGGGGCCAGGCCTGTGCCTTGGATCCTTTTATAACATAGAGTTAGACCCAAGCCTCATCTTGTGGCCTCAGTCTCCCCACATGGGAGAGAACAACTGCACTGCAGAGCCAGGAGCCCAGTGAGGCCAGCTCAGAAAGATGGGACAGAGCCACTACCTGGTGTGACTCTCTGTGATCTGGCTTCTCACCTGCAAAATGGGGTTACAGCATCCAGATTTCCCAAGGCTGCTGGGAGATCAACGGAGACAGCAGATGAGAAAATACTTTGGAAGAAGGAGTTACTGTCCTCTCCCCCTCCTCCCCGCAACAGGTCCCCAGTCCAGGCCAGCTGCTGAGTCCACCAGGCCGGAGGCCACATTCTTCAAGGCCACACCCTTGGCCCAAGCTGCTCCCTT
Organism: Galeopterus variegatus; assembly: GCF_000696425.1. Lineage (NCBI taxonomy): Eukaryota > Metazoa > Chordata > Mammalia > Dermoptera > Cynocephalidae > Galeopterus > Galeopterus variegatus. The sequence goes on along the minus strand of NW_007729385.1, from coordinate 35,141 downwards.
GGCCAGGGTGGACACCCCACCAACAGAGTGGGACTTTCACCCCTCTGACTGTGCAGCCTCAGCTGAGGGCTCCAGCACAGATGATGTGGAGCTGGCCATGGAGCTCCCGGACACAGAAGCCTGGGAGTGTGAGCTCAGAGGCCTGGTGGAAGAGAAGCCTGCCCCATGCCCATCCCCCCAGGCCCTGTTGCCCAGGCTGGGCTGGGACGATGAGCTACAGAAGCCAGGGGCCCAGGTCTACATGCACTTCATGCAGGAGCACACCTGCTACGATGCCATGGCAACCAGCTCCAAGCTGGTCGTCTTCGACACCACACTGCAGGTGAGGCCACAGCTCTGCCCCACCCGAGCTCAGTCTCTACCCTCATAGTGCTGTTATCACCTGTCATCCCTCCAGGGTGCCCTGCCAAGCCATGTCCCCCTGCAAGTCTTCCCCAAGACTCTTTCTTAGCACCATGGAGACTACTGGGGGGAGGAAGGGCTTCTTCTCTTTGTGAGCACCCCCTAATTGTCATCATAGCTCTGCCACTTAATGCCTGTAGGACCTTGCGTCAGTCACTTTACCTCTCTCATCTCTAAATGGGGACTGGGATGCCTGCTTTGCCCTATGTTTCAGAGAATTCTTAGGACAACCCAGTGTAACATGAGAGCATTTTACAAACTGCAAATTATGTGTAAGACATTGGAGAGTCGCTTAGGACAGAGTAGGAGTCTCCTGGTAACAGAAAAATAGGATGTGCTCTGGTACATGAGACTAAGCTACAAAGTGTCTGTGATTCTATTCTTATCATAGAGCAGCGTTTCCCAAAGCGTGGTATATGTGTTGCCTACAGTACGTGATTTGATTCTACTGGTTCATAAATAAACATTTATTTCAGTAGCTTTGTGTTTATTTTAACATGTTTAGAAAAATATAAATAGTGTGTACGGATAGTATTGTTTAGGATGAGGCTCAAAATGAGTCAATACAAAATGTATTTAGAGAAAAAAATATTTAAATATGCAAATATTATGTAAATAACAACTTAGATTAGCAAAAATTACATTGCATCTACACACTAAATTAGAGTTTCTTACACTCTGGTGCACCTAGTGAGGGGCCCCTCTGCTCTGGCCACAAGCAGCCCTATGTATCAAATACGCCCAACAATGATCATGTCTAGTGTGTGCCATGAATGAGATAAGCTCGTGTAGAGGAGGACCCAGGAGAAGGTCCCACAGAAGGACCCTGGTTGGGACAGCAGGTAGACAGGGACTGCCCACCGAGGGGCAGTGAGGGGGGAGGGTGACTCTTGGGTCACACGCTCATCTGATCTCCCCCACCCTCAGATCAAGAAGGCCTTCTTTGCCCTGGTGGCCAACGGGCTGCGGGCAGCGCCCCTGTGGGACAGCAAGAAGCAGAGCTTTGTGGGTGAGCAGGGGCTGGGGAGGTGGGGCTGGGTGGGGAATGGGAAGTCTACTTCTGGGTCTTGTGGTGGCCAGCTGGGGGACCCTGGGGCTCAATCCCCCCATCTATGGAATAGTTGTGACCAGCTGACCACTTCCAGCTCTGCCACCTTTGGTTGCATGCCATAGTGCTAGTAGCCAATGAGAAAGGGGAGAGGAAGAAATAAGAGAATAGGGAAGAGAGAGGGAAGAAGAGAGAAATTGGAGGGGGGTGTAAAATAAAGAACCCCATTTCTCAGGCACAGGAGAGCTGCCCCACTGTCCTTTTTCCACAATTCCCACCTGTCTCAGTGTAAGGACACTGGCAGAGTGGGGCAGGGGGCCTCCCCCCCACAGGTCCCAGGCTGACCTTCCTCCTGGCCCTCCCCCTCCCAACCCACAGGGATGCTGACAATCACAGACTTCATCTTGGTGCTGCACCGCTATTACAGGTCCCCCCTGGTGAGGAGTGGGCTGGGAGTCCTGGGTCACCCAGATGGGCTGGGGCAGAGGGGAGCCTTCATGGAGCCTGGTGCCCGAGGGGCCCACATCTGACTTCTAGAGTCCTGTCATGTCTCTAGGTCCAGATCTATGAGATTGAAGAACATAAGATAGAGACCTGGAGAGGTAAACAAGGAGAGGGGACCCAGAAAGGGGCTTGGAGGTGGGGTGTGGGGGACCAAGGGCCTGAGGCAGAGGAAGGGCAGTGGGGATCTCCTGGAGGAACAGGGGAGGGGTGAGGCGGAGCCTTAGGATGCCTGAGGGAAGGGAAGAAGCCTGAGGACTGCAGGGTTAAGCAGGGTGCCAGCTCCCCTGGCCTGACTCCAAATTTTTCCGCAGAAATCTACCTTCAAGGCTGCTTCAAGCCTCTGGTCTCCATCTGTCCCAATGACAGGTAAACATCCCCACCCAGCCACCTGAGCCTCTTTCTTGCACAGTCCCTTTCCCCAGTCCCACTCAGCTCTGAACTTGCCTGGTCATCCTAGGTAGAGGACAGACAAGGCAGCCTGGGTGCCCTGTCCTCCTTTTTAGGGGGCTGGGATGGAGGGTGTCTCTCCCCAGGCTGCCCCCAGGCTCAGTGCTCCTACCACCTCCCCCCCCCCC
>NW_007729385.1:17410-32412 GCF_000696425.1 Galeopterus variegatus | reverse complement strand
GGCTCGGTGCTCCTCCCCCCCCCCCCCCCCCCAGTCTGTTTGAAGCCGTCTACACCCTCATCAAGAACCGGATCCATCGCCTGCCCGTCCTGGACCCAGTCTCAGGCACTGTTCTCCACATCCTCACACACAAGCGGCTGCTCAAGTTCCTGCACATCTTTGTGAGCCTGGGACCAGGTGGGAGGAAGGGGCAGCCACAAGGAGGCGATCCAAGGGGCTGGGAAGTCTTCAACCCTAAGGATCAGGGAGGGAGGGGCTGGGAGCCCTCCAGAGGCTTCTTGACCTCTGAACTTCACACATCCTCACCCAACCAGGGTTCCCTGCTGCCTCGGCCCCCCTTCCTCTACCGCACCATCCAAGATCTGGGAATCGGCACATTCCGAGATGTGGCTGTGGTGCTGGAAACAGCGCCCATCCTGACCGCACTGGACATCTTTGTGGACCGGCGTGTGTCTGCACTGCCCGTGATCAATGAATCTGGTACAGCACACAGGACGAGCTGGCTGGGGTGGGGCAAGGAAGGACCTGATGGGGAGGGCAGGGGTCTGCGTGGCATCTGTTTGGGGGCCCAGGGTGGAGAGGGGGTTAGAAATCTCTGCCTGCATTGGAACTTGGACCAGTTAGCCTCTCGTGCCTCCGTTTCCTCATTTTTGAAATGAGAATCTTAACACCACCCATCCTTCTGACATCTCAGGAGGATTTAAAAGATTATGAGCAATAAAGTGAGCATAGTGAGAGAAAGGAGCAGAAGACCAGGTTTTTAGTTTGAGTTCAATCCTACAATGGGCCACGGAGCCTTGAACCCCCAGCCACGCCTCAGTTTCCTGCTCTGAAAAAGGGTTAAGAGACTCAAGATCATTTCTTTCGTTGAACCATGGCTGCAAAATATTTTAAAGTTAAAATCACCATAATGAAGCTAGATATAAAGAAGTGTTTTTATTTTTGATTAAGAAAAATTTCAAATGTATGAAAGTGGTTGAAAAAATTATATAATGAACACCACATGTTCATTGCTTGAATTAACTACTGTTAACATGTTGCCAGAATCAGCTCATCTTTTTTTCTGAAGTAATTTAAAGTAAATTACAGACGTGTCATTTCACCCCTAAAAACTACAGTCTGCATCTCTTAAAATAAGTATATTTTTCTATACTACCTAATGAAACAATGAATAATTTACTAGTATTATTTAATATCAAATCCTTATTTTCATTTCCTCATTTTCTACAAGATTATCTTTTTTTTTCACAGTTGATTTATTCAAACCAGGACCCAATTGAAGCTCATATTTTGCATTTGTGTCTTTTGTCCCTTAAGTCTCTTTAAATCCAGAACAGTTCCAATTTCCCTTAATGACACTGATGAGTTGAAAAGCCTTGGTCAATTATCCTATAGAATGTCCCACCTACAGATTTGTGTTTGCTTTCTAGAGGTGGCCTGTGCCTTGTTCCTCTATTTCTATATTTCCTGTAAACTGGAAATTAGGTCTAAAGGCTTGATGAAACGCAGCTGTACATTTGAGGCTGGAATATTTTGTAGGTGATGCCATATATTCATATTGCATCTCATCAGGAGGCACCTTGTCAGTTTGTCTCCCTCTCTGTGATGCTAAGTTTGATCCACACGTTGAGGTAGTGGCAGCCTGGTGCCTCATTGTAAAGCCAGTAGCCTGGGTGGATGTCAAGGCTTCATTCCAAAAGCCTGACCCAGACCCTCCGCACAGCACCCTGGTTCTGACCTGAGCCTCTTCCCTGTCTTTCTCCCACCCCCTGCAGGTCAAGTCGTGGGCCTCTACTCCCGCTTTGATGTGATTGTAAGTGTCTGTGGGGAATCGGAGGTACCGCAGGGAGGCCGAGGGTAGGAGGATAGATGGAAGGTATCTGTGGACCAGGAGGACCTTTACAAGTGTGTAGGGGGTGATATCTGTGGGGCTGTTGCCTGGACAAGGGGTGGCGAAGAGCTGTACTTCTCTCCCTACCCCAGCACCTGGCTGCGCAGCAAACCTATAACCACCTGGACATGAGTGTGGGAGAAGCCCTGAGGCAGAGGACACTGAGTCTGGAGGGAGTCCTGTCCTGCCAGCCCCACGAAAGCTTGGGAGATATCATCGACAGGATTGTGCAGGAGCAGGTACCCCGCACCCCTCCAGCCATGCCCCCAACACAAAAGGCCCAGTACTTCTCTTGTGTGGCTCCAGCCATTCCTGTACATCAGGCCCCTGGCCTGTCCTCCCATTTCATGACCAACTCTTGCTGTCTACACTGGTCTGCATCTGGTCCTGTCCACGAGGCACTTGACCAAGGGCCACAGCCAGCTGATCACCCTAGAGTGGTCAGAGCTGTCCCTAACTGGTTCCTAGGAGACTCTCTCTTTCTCCCCCAGTTATGTCAAGTGGCTTCCCCTGATTCTTGTTGCTGACCTTGTTAGCTGACATAACCCCATGGCTCTGCCCCCTCACAGGTACACCGTCTGGTGCTAGTGGATGAGACCCAGCATCTCCTGGGCGTGGTCTCCCTCTCCGACATCCTTCAGGCACTGGTGCTCAGCCCTGCTGGCATCGATGCCCTCAGTGCCTGAGATCATAGTCCTCACTCCCAGGCCACCTTCTATACCCGGAAGCCAATGAAGGGAGCTGGGGGACTGTGCCTTCATCTCCCCGTCCCCCGTTTGCTGGTTCGGCTCTGGTTCAGGTAGGCTCCGCCCTGTGCCATTGGATGAGCCTTTCAGTCTTTCTGGCTCCCAGATTTCAGATTGGGACACCCTGAGGATGGGAGTGGCCCAGCTCATAGCTGAGCAGCCCCATGAAAACTAGAAGTGTAAGAACTCACAGGCCAGCATTTTTGTCCCATTCTCAGCTGAGGTCAGGGAGGCCCTCCTAGGAGGGGTGGATGAGGCTGAGCTAAAGGCAAGGGCAGTGATGTGACTTCAGGTGCTCTGGGAAGATTTACGTGCTCTATCACAATTCAGTTCCCACCTGCTGGGGATTCCATGAGAGGAAAGCAAGCTAATAAACCTTTGCTTAATGGAATTTCCATCCTTAGAACTAAGGCTTAAATAGGAGGGAGCTTCTCCCTAAGTGCTCATCTCAGTAAATTTGACATGATCTCACAGTCTTTCCCGGTAGCATGTTTGCTAGGGGTTTGCAGAAGGACGGGGCACAAATTGCACCTACTTGTCAGTGGATGGCAAGACTCCCCTGTTGAGGCAGCTTCCCTTCCCTGTGTGGTCACCGTCTTCCCTTCTCTTTTCCTCACAGGCTTCTCCAGCCCTCCCTGATTGCCCTTGCCCTACCTATGCTCCCAGGAGCCCTCGGGCATGCTCAGTGCACTGTGGGATGATGAAATTAACAACAGCTGAATCAGAGGCACTGGGATTATCCCAGGGCCATCTGTGCTCCATGCCCACGCTTATCCCTTTCCCCCGGTGGGGAAGCGAGCCTGCACCCCACAGGTTTAGTCAGGGGCTATGCGTCCCTCGGCTTCTGGACTTCCTACCACCCGTGCCCCCACCTCCTGGGAGTCCCAGCTGTCCTTCCCCCATGGGAACCACCATGGTTCCCTACAACTTTGCCGCTGCTCTCCTACTCTCCCAGCATTGTCATTTCAGTGCTGCTGGGGATCACCACTGAACAACAGTTATTGGGCTGCCTGTTCGAGTGGGGTCTTCCCTTCATTCTTGTCCAGAAAGCTACTTCGCTCTGCTCAGTGGACAGTGTCCTCAGTCCCCAGTGATGGATGGCTTTGTATATGGACCCCTGAAAATGACCAATCGAAAAAACAAAAAGATCAGTCCATGAACTTGGATTCTGTAGGTTTCACTCAAAATGTTACAGTCATTTAACCTGAAATTGTGGCAAGATCTCTGTTCTTTCTGAATTCAAAGACACAAAGGAAAATCTGTAATTGACAAAAGCTGCAAGTGGCGTTTCTTTAACATACAGAGTATTATTTCACCAGAATTTATTTTTTTATCTTTTATTTATACCCAAAGCATAAAGAAAATATTAATTAATTACTTATATAGCAGGTACAATTCAATTTACAAACTCTAATCTGCAAGAAATGTAACTTTATTTTTCTAACACTGGATGTAATTTCTGTTATGAACCCCATTTTACCAGGTGGTAGGAATTAATCTCAGTCAATTTGGGGTCCCCTGGGATTAAGTTTGGTGCGGAGGAGGCTTTAAGGGGTGTAAGGCTTTGTTCCTCAGTCATCCTCCTCCTTCTGTGCCAGCACCTGCCGCAACTTCTCCATTGCCACCTGGCTGTCAATTGGTCTGTGATTAGTGTGCTGGGTCACTGCCAGGTGCTCCTTCACTCCCACAAAGTCTCTTCAGCCTCCCTGCTCTTGGGGCATGCAGGACATCCTAGCTCCTGGCCCTGTACCCCTCTGGGCTTCAGGCGGCTGTGAGGCTGTTCCAGGCACATCTGCAGAGAACTGCAGCCAGTGGCCTGTTCTATTCTGTGTCTTGCTCTTTACCCGGCGATGACAGGCCCAGGGCTCATCCACCCATCTAACCTCCAAACCTATATGGAGTATTTTTCATACTCTCCCCTCTCTTCAGACTCAGTCCCCTTTTCTCAGGGATCCCAGAAATGTCTACAGTCTCTTTGTTCCCCACCCCCACCAGCCTATTGAAATCTTTACCAGCTGGGCAAGAGGGGGTCTTTGTTCTCTAACTCATCACACATCCTTCTCAGTCCTGAGTTCTTGCCACCCACCTTGAGAATCAGGCCTTTGAAATTCCAGAGTCACCCTCCCCTATGGCCATGGGCACTGCAGGTCTAGCTGTCTAGTGGCAGAAGGGTAGGTTAATATTTCAAAAATGCAATCTCACCCCCTCTATCTCATAGGGCTACTAAGTGGAGACTTTTGTAGTTGATTGGTCAGGTAGTAAATGAAGATATTTTCTCACTGCCAAAACCCAGGGTTAGTGGTGGCTCTGTTCAGGCCCTACCCAGGAAGGTGTGGGGTCTTAGGCTCAAGTGGAAAGATGGGATGAGGGCAATCGTTGGGTCTGGGCCAGGGGAGGATATCTCAAGTGATAATGTCCTTGGGGAGCCCGGGGCAAGCTGCCTCCAGCTAGGATGGCTCTGGGAAAGTGTAACAGGTCACTCCTTTGAGGCTGTGCCTGTGGCTTGCTCTGCATGAGGAAGACCTTCAGAGGTAATAGCTGGGGCTGAGGAAGGCACTCTTTCCCCTCCTGCTCCCCTCGCACTTCCTGAGAGCAGATATGTCTCTACCTGTCTGGATCCACCATCCTGAGGACCCAGCAGTTCTCTCCCTCGGACCTTTCTGTGAGGGACCATCCCACTCCCCACCTGGAGCCCCTCCTTTGATCACAGCTCAGCCCTCAGCTCCCATCTCAGCCCTTCCGGCCATCAGGGCTGCTAGAAAAGAGGCACAGAGTCATCACAGGGGCTGCGACAGCTTCCACTGTAGCTCAGAACGAAAGAAATGCCATCGTATGCCAAATGCCCTGCTGTCCCTTCTGTTCTTGCACATGAACCCAGGGCTGGTCTGGTTCCCCAGGCATCACTGCCTCTGAGCCCCCAGTTCCCCCTCGGACCTCCAAGGCCTCTCTGAGTTTCTGTAGCCTCCCGTGCTTTCTCTTTTCTCACGACCCTCTCAGTAGTTCTCAACCCTGGATGTGCATCAGGGAAACTTTATAAAATGCAGGTTCCAGGGCCCCATTCCTAGAGATACTAATTTCCAAGTGTTGCAGTTGGACCTGGGCAACTGTATTTATTTTCAGTGAAAACTAGAGACTTATGGTTAATAACACATATGAGCATGAGACTGTGCTGAGAAATAAGGATGCCACATTTTCATAGTAAAGTCATCTGTCACATTATTGTATCCATCTATTATTTAATTATAACTGTGGTCTACAAGAAGCCCTGGCTAAGAGCAGCGGCATAATATAGATGATACACGATTTATCACTATTCTTGCTACTCTTCTCCCAACGTTCTTAAATATAGAAGTATTCAGTACAATGTCATGTATGTCCATTCCATGATGACAGTTGTCAATGTGTCTATTTGACATGCATATTAAAACTGGAATAATAAATAATGACCTGGAAATATACTCCTATTAACAAGCCAAAATGCATTCAGAGCTAAAACCTGTGTATAACACAAGTGTGTAGACAGCCAGGTGACACTGGGTACCCTGTCCATCTTTATTCACAAGAGTGCTGCCTGGTTATTTAGAAGAAGCTGTTTTCTTAAAGTCTTACTCAAAAATATGCATCCTAATTTGTCCAACAAATCCAAATTAGCTGGAAAAGGAGCAACAAGACGTGCACATTCTTTTCAGTCAAAGGTGTATCTGCCGGGCTGAATCAATGTCTACTTTTCTGCAGTTATCCACAATCTGCTACTGTTCATCTTTCCTTAGAGAGGCAGTTTAGGGGGGCTATCAGAGAGCCTCACTGTGACATCCCTTTACCGTGACTCTTGGGGGCCCTGAGGCTCTGAGACTCTCAGACCCTCGAAGTGTGCCCCATCACTGGCCACTGTTGGGTTTTGTGCTAAACCTCAAACCAAGATGGATGCTATTCACCCTCCAGAGGGAAGGCTGCAAGGGAAGGAACCCATGCTATGACATCACATCCATGCTATAGCTATTATACGTGTTTGAATGAATCATGGTCAAAGAAAGTACTTTTTTCATTTACGTTAAGTAAGTCTTGTTCAGGCATTGTGATGGAATATAAACAGGGATCATTTTCAATTCCTAAGATAAAAGAATTTTATGTAAACTACAGTAGATGCATTTTTTTTTTTCTGTAGGTATATTATATACCAATAAAAATCTTTAAAAAAACAAAAACAAAAACAGGTCTCCACATGGGATCCGAACCGGCGGGAGCGCTGCCACACTCCCAAGCGGCGCACTCTCCAGTGCACCAACGGGCCGGCCCAGAAAGTACTTTTTTCATTTACGTTAAGTAAGTCTTGTTCAGGCATTGTGATGGAATATAAACAGAGATCATTTTCAATTCCTAAGATAGAAGAATTTTATGTAAACTACAGTAGATGCATTTTTTTTCTGTAGGTATATTATATACCAATAAAAATCTTTAAAAAAACAAAAACAAAAACAAATTCCCTGAGGATAGAGAGAAAACCTCTTTAGCCATGTTGTCTTTTGTTCTCTGTTCCCAGTGCTGTGTCTGTGGGCTTTCTGGTAGCAGCTTCTGAGGGTAAGGTTTCACATTTGCGTTAAGAGCTTTTGTGCTTAGCCTGGCCAGTTAGCTCGGTTGGTTAGAGTGCAGCTTTATAATGTCAAGGTCACAGGTTTGGATTCCTGTACTGGCCAGCCACCAAATTAATTAATTGCTCTTCAGCTTTTATATCTTGTGTTCTGTCACTGATGGTGAAAACCTCTTGGAGGGACTCTGAAGCTGTGCCTACCCCTTATCAAAGCCCGCTCTTTAATTAATCCTCACAAGGACTTCATGACCTCGGCCTCTCGACTTCATGACCTCTGCTTAGCTCTTTTCCCCTTTGCATTGCCAGTTTCCAATTTGAAGTTTGATTTTAGGCCCTGTAGATGCACAACAGAGCAGTGCTACTTCAGAATTTTCTATGGTGCCTCCAGGACATTGATGACCCTCAAGAATCTTCTGGAGGTATTGATTACATGGGCAGCTATTTCTACAATAATCTTACCAAACTGATCTTCATAGATTTTTTTATCGCTTGATATATAATTCATGTATCATTAAATTCACTCTTCCAAAATTTACATTTAAGCAGTATTTAGTATATTCACAAAGTTATATAACTATCATCACTAAGTCCAGAACATATTCATCACCCCAAAAAGAAACCCTGTACCCGTTAACAGTCACTCCCTGTTCTCCCTTTCCTCTGCCCCTGGCAACCACCAGTCTGTTTTCTGTCTCTATAGATTTGCCTATTCTGGACATTTGGTCTGCTTGGAATCATACCACATGTGGTCTTTCTTGTCTGGCTTTTTTCGCTCAACATGTTTTCAAGTTTCATCCATAATGTAGCATGAATCAGTACTTCATTCCTTTTTATGGCTGAATAATATTCCATTGTGTGGATATATGAGATCTTCATGGATTTTGATATAAGATTAGCCTATAGGTTCATTACCTGAGCTACAAACCATGAACACTGACATTCTCTTGCACAACTGCTACAAAACCCCAATCCAAGTCACATCACACAGACTTTCCCCCACATGAGTGCCAGCATTGAGGGGTTCACATGGCTTTGTCAACTTAACCCTACTGGTTTGAAGGAGCAGTACACTGGGGAAGACAGAAGTCCACTCTAGTTGACTGTGACAAAGATCTTGGCATCTTCTAAGCATGCATTTATAGGGAACTATCACAGGTGAACCCACTGCACAAGTGGGGTCAAATGCCATGCCCTTATAACCAAGAATTCCTTCCAGTTCCCTCTAGGTTCCTCCTCTCAATGTAGAAAGCTCTGCGTCCTCCTTTCCCCCCGTTTTCCCCTCCTCCTATCCTACTTTCTTCTCATTCAGCAAACATTTGGCACCTCCTAGGTGCTAGACACAGTTAGACACTGGGATCCAAAATTAAAGAAGCTTGATTTATGCCCTCCAGGGTGTTCACAGCTGGTCACGGAGACAGTTGAGTCTACAACAAAGTGGACATGCTGAGTGTTCAGTTCTGTAAGTGGGGGAGGGGACAGGGGATGACACAAAAGGAAGTGCTCACAGTCACACAGAGAGGTCAGGGAGAGCTCTGCAGAGGCAGTGACATTTGAGCTGAGTCCTAAGGAAGAACAAGTTCTGTGAGATGACATGACAGTTGGTGAAGAGGGTGTTCCAAGAGAGGGGACAGCAAGTACAAAGTATTGAGGCCAAAAAGAGTATAACATGCTCAGGGAAACACAAGGCACTCAGGCTCAGCTGTGGAAAGGGGTATCCATGGTCAGGGTGGAGGGTGCCAGAGCACAGTGAGTCTCAAAAGCCACAGGAAGGACTTTGGACTTGGCCTGAGGGCTGAGGGGAGTCACTGAAGGATTTTAATTAGGGCAATGACACAATTCTTAAAATGGGTTCAAACCCTAATCCCCACAGGCATTAGAAAGTCAACTTTATTTTTTTCTGTGACTCAGCAGAAATTTACAACTGGGGCTGAGATTCAGCAGAAATGTACAGCTTGGTTTCCAGGCTTTTGGTACAGTGCATTGGATCTGAGCGCCAACCCACTTTCCTTCTAATGGGCTTCCTAAACTAAAAAGGCTAAAAAGCTAAAAACTACAATTTCCAGACTCCCTTGCAGCTAGCATTCCAGACAGGACTGAGGCTCTACCTCTCAGAGGTGTGTGAGAGATTTGGAAGGTAGAAGTGAGGCAGAGGCCATGCTTCCACTGCTCCTATTCTTTCTGCTGTCAGAGGCAGCAAGAGGCATTAGTGGAGGTCCAAGTCCTAATGGATTCATGGGTATTGAGAGGCAAGATGGGTCCTTTTTTTTTTTTGGCCAGCACATACCTTGGTGACATGGAGTAGCTCTAGAGCCAACAGTTGTAGTGATAGCTTCTCAACTCTCATTCTTCTGATTGTGGCCAATGTTGTGTTCCTCAAGCTGGTCAGTGCCCATAGACCTGGCCTAGAGCTCTTCAACAATTTTTATAGCACCCCATTGCCTATATCCGAGCTCTTTCTGTTCAAAGAGGGTGGTTTCTGTTATCTGCAACTGAAACTTGACTGACACAATGCCATTGTTAGGCACCCAGGACTCATTCTGCAGCTCCTGTTCTGGTGTGGCCTCAACCAGCATTGTGTGAAGCTAAGGCCTTTCTGTGGGGTCTGGGGAAGAATATGGTGTTCTCAGTTTCCATGGAGGGGGGCATCTGTGCCTCCCACCATGATTCCTAAGTGGAGAAAGGGCGTTCTCCAAACACAGAAAGTGGTTCAGATGCTAGGTAGTCATAAAGGATGACAAAGGTCTCCAATAATTAATAAAAGTCCCTTTATTTTATATTGTACCCAAGGACTGCAATGCAGTAAGGGAGCAGACTTTTATCTGAGAGAGAGCCACTGAAAATGATAAAAGTGGCAAAAGTTCGGGATTTTGTGGGAAGTGCATAGAGTTCCTCCAACCTCTGGAGTCTGGCAGCCCCCTTCTCTCCCACCTCATCTGAGATGCATAGTGGCCAGGAACTACTGTGCCAGGGCTGGAGCCTCTAGGACAAGCCCCAGGCAGGCAGGGGCCAAGCTCAGCACTGCCTCTGCAGAAAACGCAGGCCCACCTTCTTATTGGGAACCAGGACGATGCGGGCCACACTCTTCACCTCCCCCGTCTCAGGGGCCAGGACCACCTCATACTGCTGCATCAGCTGGGAGGTAATCAAAGAGCACACTGGGCAATTAGAGCCTGTGATCACCACCCACTGCCCTCCTCTGCCCACTCCTACCCTGCACCTCCCTTCCTTTCCTCCCCCAAGGTCTCCTTCACCCCTCCCTGGTCCACACACCCCTCTAGTCTCTCCTCACCTACCCTTGCCAGCAGCAGCTGCATCTCCAATTCTGCAATCCTGCGGCCCAGGCAGGCCCGGACCCCATAGCCAAAGGGCAGAGAGCCAAATGGGTGTTGGATTCTGGGGATATCAGGCTGGTTCTTCCTCAGCCAGCGCTGGGGCTGGAAGCTCTCAGGCTCAGAGAAGGTGCTGGGGTCCCGGGACACCACATAATGGCAGAACACAAACTGGGTCTACAGAGGAAGAATGGGCAGAGTGAATCTAGCAGCTCAGGGCTGCGGGGCACTCCCGGGCACTTGGGTTCTCTAGCCCCACTCACGTTCTTGGGGAAGAGGAAGCCATCCACTTCAATTTCCTTTTCCACAATGACCCGGGAGTTTGCAGGGACCACAGGATAGAGGCTACAGGGAAAAGAAAATCTAGGGTCTGCCTCTGGACCCGAGTAGGGACAGAGTGCCCACTCCTTCTTCCCTACCTCCCTGGTCCCCCAGCCCCTCTTCCCATTCACCCTTGTCCCTGGACCCAGCCCACCTGGCCCCCTTCTCATTCCCATCTCTGATTCCTTCCACACACATAGACCCGTGCTCCCAGCATCCTACCGCAGGGTCTCCTTCAGCACAGCTTTGAGCAGGGGCATGTGGGCAAAGTCCTTGTGCTGGGGCACTTGCCCAGCTGGCACCACATCCACCACTTCCTTATGCAAGGCTGCCTGGATCTCCGGGTTCTTTGAAAGATGGTACAGGGTCCACGTAAGTGTATTGGATGTCTAAGAGACAGAGCGGGAGATGAAGTGAGGGGGGATTTCTAGGCAAGAGGCCAGCTAGGTAGTGGGAGGGTGTATGAGTGGGTGCATGCAAACTGTGGGAGAAAATTATCTTGCCACAAGTATGACAGGAAAAGACATGAGGGCTCACGCTAAACATAAATCCACAGTGGTATGAGGACCAACAGGAGGAGGCTGTAACAAAGACAGACCCAGCATGACAAAAGAGCTGGAAATAGGTCCCATAGAGATGATGCTCGTGGACAAGCTTTCAACTTTCTGCTTAAATTGCAGCAAGAGAGAGTAGCACTTGATGTGAGATAAAACTTCCCAGCTGTCAGAGAGCGTGAGGAGGCTCCAGGAGGTGATGGAATCCCCCTTATAAAAGGACCACCCCCACCCACCTCAGCTGGGCTAAATGACCCCCCTGTTCTCCTTCTAATGCTGTATCCATGTATCAGAAAGAGAAGCATGTTCTTGGAGGGATGAAGGTCAGGTTCAGGTGGGGGATAATGGGAAACTAGTTCAGGATGGCAGCTGGGAGCCCCTCGTCTCCTCACTGGCCCCTTCACGTACCGTATCCACTCCGGCCAGGAGCAGCTCAGGCAGGCTGCCCATGGCCTCGTGAGGACTGAGCTGTCCACTGGCCAACAGGAAGTACAGGTAGCCAGACACCTGAACCCCATCCGGCCCCCTTTTCTGTAGTTGGGACTCCACCTCCTTGAGTTTCTGATCAATCAGCTTCTTCCCTGCAGGAGCAGTAAAAAACAAGAGAGGATGAAGTCAAAAGTCATGATCTCCAGGGACCAAGAGCCACTTCATCAGCTGGTGGCATGAGGGAGAATGTCCTGGGAGAGACCACTAATTCATAGACCTAGGGCCACCCCCAACTTCCTTCCCTGGCCTCAGTCTGGGACTCCTCACCAAAGGAGAAGATGTTGTCCCAGCTATCCAGGTATCGCTTCCAGAAGGGCAGCAGGGGACGGGTCCACTTGGGGAGAAAGGTGACATAGACTGAGTTCTGGAACATGAGCCCGACAGATCTAATGAAGCTCACGGTGTCCTCGGGAATGGATTGTTCCAGGCAGCCAATTCGTTTCTCGAACAGGATGTAGCTGATAGCTGGGTAGCGCACAGAGGCCATCACAGGAGGCAGGGCCAGGGCACATAGAATCCAGGGGGCCTGGAGGAAGGGGAGTACAACCTACCCCTGACCCATCCCCAGCCCAGCCCCTCTGCCAGCAATGTACCTTCCAAGGCAAAGTGGTAGAGGAGGTGAGCCATGTCCAGCACCTGGTCCCCTGAGGCACTCTCTGCCCGCAGCTGGGCCAGTCGAACCATAAAGCCATCAACCACCTCATTGAGAGCATCTGTATAGAGTGCAGCCTCAGCTGGCTTCAGCAACCGCTGATTCAGAGCCTGGCGCAGCTGGTACCAGCTCTGTCCATTCCTGCAGGACATGGAGGAGCAACACAAACCTAGCCTCTAAAGGGGGTTCAATTACATGACATCTTCCCACCCTGAGACCCCCACGGAGTTGAGGGAAATCTCAGACACCTTGAATTTAGCATTAAGAATTACCAAACTTTCAAATAACAGAATCTTAGAATCACAGAACTTCAGAATCTCACTACAGCAGAATGGAAGTGGGTATGGTGGGCATCTAGAGTCAGACTGCCTAGCCAATCACAGGTGTGATTACTAGCTGAGGGACCTCAGGCAGATGACTTAACTCCTGTGTGCCTCAGTTTCCCCATCTGTAAAATGGGGATAATAGGACTGCCTATCTTAGTAGGGCTATTCAGATCATTAAAATGCTTAGATCACTGCCTGGCACATGGTGAATGCTTAATGAATATTGACTATAATTATCTTAGAATTATACAACTCTGGAATCTTCCATATGTGAAATGAACGGGAGCTGAGGTAGTTCCTGTCCTTCTGTGAGGAGGATGAGGAAATAAAGGAGGTGCAGTTAGGGTTCCTGGGATGCTCAGGTTCTGGGCCTTCAAGCTCTGCTTGGCTCAGTGGGCCAAGGGGACAGAAGGCCCACCAAGCTGATTTCCCAGGACCTCTTATCATGTGATAGTCAGGCCCCCACCCTGGTTAGGCAGGGATGCTTACAAGGCTGGGAACATGCTTCCTACAGGGGGAGCTTAATGTTTGGGGGCTGCCCCACCCTCCACTGCCTCCCAACTCTGTTACCTTTCCTAAGCAAGCGAGGTATGAGTCAACTTTTTTAAAGCTAGTTGCGGAGCGATACTTACAAAATGATCCAAGTTTAAGAGGAAAAAGGGAAATCCTACATAGCCATATGTATGTTGCATGCTTTTAGATGAAGCAGGGAGGAATATGTGCCAAACTGTCAGTACTGGTTGCTTAGGAGGATGGGATGGGAGTAGGGAGAAGGAAGACAACATATTATTATTGGAATTTTTATAATAAGTGTGACTTTTGAATTTTAAAATGGGGGAGCACATAGGCTTGACAAAGAACAGGGAGTGCACCAAGGGCAAAGGTCCTAAATGCACTTATGTGGAACCTAAGTGCTGAAAACAGCAAATAGTTTCTGCTAGATTTAAGAACATTAAGGTCATTTCTTATCCAGCTTCACTCCCTTTCCTTTGTTTCTCAAGATGTTTTCCAGAGATTGCCCCAGAGCCAATTTCTTTTCATTCCTTTGATAAATGATTGATTAAGTTGTTTTTTCTCTTGTGTTTCCCTGTCTTTACAATAAAAGCTGAAGCAAATACTGACTCCAGGCTGTTCCTTGTTTCTCCCTTCTTGAGGGAGTTTTCTTGGTTCAGTCCCTTCAGGTTTCTCATTGCTCTTAATATTTGGGCTCTGAGCAATCTTTACGTCTCCATCAAACAGCGAGAAGTGAAATTAAAAACCAATAAAGTTTTAAAAAGAAAAAACATTGTTTATTTTTTAAAATTATTCATTTAAATAGACCTCAATCCCCCCTCGCCCCCCACCACCCACCCCCAGGAGCTTTCTTTATTATGTTGGGGGAAAGCTGCAAAAAGATAAATTAAAAGTGTTGCTAAAAAAGAAATGAAAACCAAAATAGAATTTTGAATAAAGGGCCTAGGAATTGTCGTTTTAATTCTGGAACTGTTCACCTGTGAAGGAACAGGGGAAAAGAAAGAAAAACATGCAATGGGAGAATGAATGCATGGGCAGCAAACGCAGGTGAAACGAACCTTCCAACCAGTTCATTTTCTTTCCAAAAGTGTCAAGACAATAGTTCTTGAGTTCTGAATCAGAGAGATCTATTTCGTCACTTGCTAGTGTGTCTCCTCTGACAGCCGATGTAAAACCTAACTAGGCCACAGTCTCTTCATCTGTAAAATGGGGGTAATAATACCACCCACTTCATGGGCTTGTTGTGAGGATAAAATGAAACAATAGATGTACAGAGACTAGCCTGATGCCTAGCATGTCATAAACACATGGTTAGTTATTATTCTTGTTGTGGTGGCTACTACTACCATCTCCAGGATCAACTTTGATTAAGAAGTTACCTTAAGAAAGTGTTGGGGGAAAAAAAAAAAAGTTACCTTAAGAAGTGACTAAAAGGGCCGGCCCGGTGGCGCACTGCTACAGTGCGCCGCTTGGGAAGTGCGGTGGCGCTCCCGCCGAGGGTTCGGATCCTACGTACAGACCGGTTCACGCTCACTGGCTGAGCGAGGTGTGGGAGCAACACCGAGGGTTGCGATCCCGCTGCCAGTCCCGGTC
>NW_007729385.1:10136-17062 GCF_000696425.1 Galeopterus variegatus | reverse complement strand
AAAAAAAAAAAAAAAAAAAAAGTGACTAAAACATAGATGTCAAGCCACTAAGAAGGCAAAACAACCATTCATTGTTTTGGGGGTTCCGTTAATATACTATAGCAAAAAAAAAACCCTATGATATATGCTATTACAACCTGTGGCATTGGGAATGGTTTATCGTCAATGATTCCAAATATCTACTTCAATCGGCACATGAGTAAATAACATACTTAACCCACCCTCCAATTTGTCACTGCCAAAATAATCTTAACTTTTCTAGGCATAACTTCAAGGCTGAAGTCTACATCATCTCTCTGTGTGGAGAGTGTCCATGAAAGTTATACCCAACAACAAGCATACAATACATAATTTGGGAAATTTTTAAAAGTTAAATTGAGCCTTCCCAACTAATATGATAATGACGTTTTTCCAACTATAAACAGATATGTTCCTTTGTGATCTGAGTTGACAATTTTCAACCATAATGTAGAAAAATGGAGCTGAAAAGGCCCTACAGATATTAGGGATACCTTGGAGACACTCTAGTCCAAACCTCCTATTTTACAGATGAGAAACATAGGCCGAGGAAGGAGAAATTATTCATTTGTCCAAACACACACAATATAATAGTGGAAAAGCCAATGAATGGTCCCTGGGCTTCAGCCCATCTCGGTGACTGCTTTCTAGACAGCGTATCAGGCTCAGAGGACGCTGGGAGACCCTACTCTGCTCATTATCCAACTGGCTGCCTGTGCCCACTGTTTTCTGACCTGGCCCTCTGGGCCCCTGTCCCAGTCCCCTCAGGCCCCTGCTCACGTGATGAAGGGTCCATAGGCCAGGCCCTGCTGGTCCCGGTGCTCCTTCCATAGGTCCATTTCATTCCGTATGGGGTACTTGCCCTCTTGCCGCATCACTTGCTCCAAGAGTGGGGCACTGGCCAGGTTCACATAGCTGTGAGACCCTACGTAGGATATCCATATTGGACCATACGTGGCCTTGTTCAGCACCTGCAGGGTTCAACCAAAGCTGAATAACTGGGGCCCAGCTAGGCAGGCACTTCTTGGAGAGATGGGATGGAAAAAGGTCTGATGGCTACACCAGAGCAAGTGGGGTGGGCAAAAGTACATTGGAGGTAGGCACTGGGATGGTGTGGTTCCAGAGGGAGAGAACTGACAAAAGGGGCACACAAGGAGGTAGAATATCAAGAGCAATGAATATCTGGTGGAACTGGGGGAATTAAGGTCCTTGGAGGAAAAAGGGTTTGGAAAAACGGGATATGTGGCAAACTGCAGTATGTTGAGGTGTAGATATTTGGGGTCCAGCATTTTAGGAAAACTGAGCCCTTTAGGGAGGTATGGTGTTGGAAAGCCTGTGGTTCCTTCTTAGCATTTAATCTACTGCATCTTGCTGTCAATGAGATGAAGATAAACATGATGTGTAATCAACAAGAAAAAGGAAACACAATTTGAAAATAGGAAAAACAAGAAGCTGGATGAGAAAGTCAGGGTCCAAATATGAAATAAGCCATGCAGTGTGTGAATTCTTTTTTGAAAAATAAAAAAATGTATTGACTGTGTTAAGTAATATAATTCTCAAATATTTTATCTTAGAATTTCTAAAGCACTTGACAACTGATACCCATAGCACCTGTGAAATGGACATTGCTATGATGTTTTTATAATTGCTGAAAATGAGAGAAAAGAAATACATTATGGGTTTTGGGAGGGGATAAAACTTAAAAAGAATCCACAAATCTTGAGACTAAGTTTACTAGCTAAATTATACCTACAAAGAAAATGAAACATAGTGGTTTCCCAGGTACTTCATCTTTCACAATCTGTTACTGAAGAGATTTAAAGAGGATCAGAATCTGCTCCAGTATAAAAATTGTGAAAATTCTCCTGTAAAAGAGGCATTAAAATTATAGAGAAGAGATCTATCATTCAAATTATAGAAGGAATCCTCACCCAACTCATAGTCCAGAAAAACAGCAAACCTACTGGGTCTTACTATTGACATTAAAAATTGGATTCTCCTAGGACAAAAGCAACGTAAACAAAATATACCACCCAATTGCCCAGTATCTATCCTGAACTAATGGCTGATTCTTCCAGTTCCTAGGGGTCTTGACAAACCCCCAACATCCATTTAGGCTTGTTTCCCGCTTCTACCTCCCAGTAACAACTGCCAGTGTGACGTGATTTTGAACAGTTGATTGTATGTAAACAACAGGGAATATGCCCATATTCCTGAATGGAAGTGGGCATATTCGTAAACGTTACTGGTGGGAGTCTAAAATGACACATCCACACTTGCAGGATAATTTGTTAATATTAATAAAAATTACAAATATTTATAAACAAAGTATGGGACATCCACATAATGGAATATTATATCATCTTAAAAAGAAATGAAGAAGTTCCTTGTGTGCTAATGTGGTAAGATGCCCAAGATAGATTGTTAAGTGAAAAAATATGATTAAATACCATTTATCTAAGAAAGATACAATAAGAATATATAGTATTTGTATTTGCTTTTATAGAGAAACGATGGATACATAAGAAATAAAGTGATTACTATGGAAGGGTGGGGGGACAGCAGTGGGAGTACAACTGCTCAATGTACATCATGTTACATTGTTTTGAATTTTGAACTATGAGAATATATTCTAAAGGGGAAAAAAGAAAAAAGAAAAAAAAAAGAAACAATGTTTTTTGAAACAGTAAGTCACCTGCCATTGATCAGATAATTCTAGAAGGTAAGAAAACCTTGCTGAACCTTCGAATTCATGTATTCGAGGGGACCTCAGGAAGTTCATGGAAAATGGAATTAAAAGATACAAATTCACAATACAAACTTTATTTCTCAACATAATCTCCATCAAGTTCAAGACACTTTTTTAAGTGATGATATCAGGCACTTAGTCCATCCCTACAGAACTGAGGGTCCTGGGAACTTAACCACGTCAATGCAGTCTTTTTTACATTGTTTACTGAAGAAAAATGGGTGCCCTTTAAAGATTTTTTAAGGTTAGGAAACAAAACGAAGTTAGAAGGAGCCAAATCAGGACTGGAAGGCAGATGCCTAATGATTTCCCACTGAAACTCCAGCAAAATTGCCCTTGTTTGACGAGAGGAATGAGCAGGAGCGCTGTCGTGGTGGAGAAGGACTCTCTGGGGAAGCTTTCTCAGGTGTTTTTCTGCTAAAGCTTTGGCGCTCTCAAAAAATTCTCCTAATAAGCAGATGTTATTGTTTTTTGGCGCTCCAGAAAGTGAATAGGCAAAATGCTTCGAGCATCCTAAAAAACTGTTGCCATGACCTTTGTTCTTGACAGGTCCGCTTTGGCTTTGACTGATCACTTCTACCTTTGGTAGCCATGGCTTTGATTGTGCTTTGTCTTCAGGATCACACCGGTAAAGCCATGTTTCATCTCCTGTAAACAATTCTTTGAAGAAATGCTTCGAGATCTTGATCTCACTTTGATATGGATTGTGTCCTCCAAGTTTGATGTATTAGTAGCTTGATCCCCACTGTGACTGTTCAGAGGGTGGGAAATTCTATTATGGTAATTGCGAGGTGGGCCTTGAAGAGGTGATTAGATTGTAGGACCGTGCAGTAGCGAATGGATTAAAAACGGTGGTCATGGGTGTGGTTCTGGGGGCTTTAAAAGATGAGCACATGAGAGGTTATTTTCTCTCTGCTTCCACCACCTTGCAATGTGAGACCACCACCTTATTGTCGTCACTGTTGCCAACACCAAATGTGTTCCTCGGACTTTGGACTTCCCAGCCTCTGAAACTATAAGCAATAAATTTTGTTTTCCTTATGAATCACCCAGTTCCAGGTACTTCTGTAATAAGTAATAGAAATGGACTAATACACACTTGTTCAAAATTTCCATGGAAAGCTCTACCCTTGTCTGCAGCTGCTCTGGGTATAACAGTTTAGGCACCCATTGAGTGAAAAGTTTGCTCGCCTTTAATTTTTCAGTCAGAATCGTGTAAGCTGAACCAATTGAGATGTCTATGGTGTTGGCTATTGTTTCTGCTGTTAACCATTGGTCCTCTACTATTAAGGCACAAACAAGATTAATTTTTTCCTTGCAAATTGGTGTGCGTGGTCTGCTGCTGTAAGCTTCAAGAACACTGTCTTGTTCATTCTTAAAATGAGTTATCCATTTGTAAACTGCTGATTTCTTTGCGGCATTTTCCCCATAAACTTTTCATAAAGCATCAATAATTTCACCATTCTTCCACCCAAGCTTCACCATAAATTTGATGTTCATTCTTGCTTCTATTTTAGCAGAGTTCATGTTGCTCACGAGCTCTTTTCAAACTGATGTCTTAACCTCCTTAATGCCTCAAACTAGATCCTGTTCAGACATGTTATGACAAGTTAGTATGAGTTTATTTTGTTGCAAAAACATTTTGAAATCCATGCATAGTTTTTTCAAAATACATATTTGCCATGAACTTTTTTGAAGAACCCCTCATATACAACTTAGATTTATAAGTGGGCCCTAGCCATATTCATTTTCCTGTAAATAAGTTTTATTTATTTTCTTAAAGTTTCCATTTTAAAAAATACTTTACATACAGGTCTATTTTTCTCTATGAAATTCCTTAGGAGATTTATCCTAAAAGTAGGCTTAATTTATGTTTCCACTTGATTTAAGACATTGTCTTAGTCCATTTTGTGTTGCTATAACAGAATACTACAGACTGGGTATTTTATAAAGAAAAGAAATTTATTTCTCACAGTTCCAGAGGCTAAGTCCAATATCAAGGTGCCAGCACTGGGTGAGAGCCTTCTTGCTATGTCATCCCATGGCAGAAGGCAGAAGAGGAAAAGAGCATACATTAGAGCAAGAGAGGGCCGAACTTGCTTTTATAACACCCATTCCCAAAGTAATGACATTAATCCATTCATGAGGGGTAGAGCCCTCATGGCCCAATCACGTCTTAATGGCCCCATCTCTTAATACTGTCACAGTGGCAATTAAATTTCAACATCAGTTTTGGAGGGGACATTCAAACCATAGCAGGCATTAATAATAATAATTGCACATATTTCCATATGGCTGACCATAAACCAGACGCTGTTCCAAGCACTTCTCTTATTAGCTCATTCAACTCTTACTGCAGCTGTATGAGGTAGGTTTAACATTATTACAATTTTGCAGATGAGGAAACTGAGGCCCAAAGAAGTTGGCTGGCCTGTTAGCTCAGTCAGTAAGAGCATGGCCTTGTGTATTAGTCCATTTGTGTTGTTATAACAGAACACCTGAGACTGGGTAATTTATAAAGAACAGAGGCTTATTTGGTTTACGATTCTGGGGCAGCTGCATCTGGCATGGGCCTCAGGCTGCTTCTACTCATGGCAGGAAATGGCAGGCAGACAGCAAATAAAAGCAGATCACATGGCAAGAGGAAAGCAAGAGAGAGTGGAAGCAAGAGAGGAGAGGTGACAGGGTCTTTTAAACAACTAGCTCTCTTGGGAACTAACAGAGTGAGAACTCACTCATTAATCCCCCCACCTAGGGAGAGGATTAATCCATTCATGAGGGATCCGCCCCTATGACTCAATCAGTTTCCAACACTGCCACACTGGGGATCAGATTTCCACATGAGTTTGGGAGGGGACAACACATCCAAACTCCATCCCCTTGCAACACCAAGGTCAAGAGTTCAGTTCCCCATGTTGACCAACCCCCAAAAAAAAAAAAAAAAAAACCTGAGACTGGGTAATTTATAAAGAACAGAGGCTTATTTGGTTTACGATTCTGGGGCAGCTGCATCTGGCATGGGCCTCAGGCTGCTTCTACTCATGGCAGGAAATGGCAGGCAGACAGCAAATAAAAGCAGATCACATGGCAAGAGGAAAGCAAGAGAGAGTGGAAGCAAGAGAGGAGAGGTGACAGGGTCTTTTAAACAACTAGCTCTCTTGGGAACTAACAGAGTGAGAACTCACTCATTAATCCCCCCACCTAGGGAGAGGATTAATCCATTCATGAGGGATCCGCCCCTATGACTCAATCAGTTTCCAACACTGCCACACTGGGGATCAGATTTCCACATGAGTTTGGGAGGGGACAACACATCCAAACTCCATCACCTTGCAACACCAAGGTCAAGAGTTCAGTTCACCATGTTGACCAACCACCAAAAAAAAAAAAAAAAACAAACCCGGATACGAAATACAAAGAAATTGCTCAGGGTCGCTTTCCTAGTAAGTGGCAGAGTCAGGGTTCGAACAGACCTCCTGGCTGGAGGCGATGCTCTTAACCACTTAACTGACCCCTGAGAAAACTGACTACATCCTACTAAATGGAAACAAACTGAGGGCTTCAAAAACATATAAATAAAACCACAATAGCTATGCAATAACTCAGGGCTCCTCAACTGTGGCATTGATAATATTTGGGGCTGGATAATCCTATGTTGTGGCAGACTGTCCTATGCACTCCAGCATGGTTAGCAGCATTCCTGGCTTCTACCCACTAGTACCCCCACCTCCAAGTTGTGACAACCAAAAATGTCTTCAGACATGGCTAAAATGTCTCTTGGGGGGCAAAGTCACCTAGGTTGAGAACCACTGCAGTAAACCTAACCTCTTAATATGTCTCAATTTTTTAATACCTAACCTCTTAATATGTCTCAATTTTTTAATTTTAGAGGACTCTTTTTAAGAAGTAATATATCATTTTGAAGAAATATTTATCTGAAATTGGTTTATTTTCCTTCTAAGTTCAAGTTAAATTTCTTTTTCTTTTGTCCTTTTTGAGACCGGCCGCACCGCGCTCAGCCAGTGAGCACTGTGAGCGCACCGGTCATCCCTATATAGGATCCGAACCAGTGGCGGGAGCGCTTCCGCGCTGCCAGCACCGCACCCTCCTGAGTGCACCACAGGCTCGGCCCTTTTTTTTTTTTTTTTTTTTTTTTAAA